>NW_020454538.1:7334919-7416019 GCF_003342845.1 Nothoprocta perdicaria | reverse complement strand
AGAAAGAAAGAAAGAAAGAAAGAAAGAAAGAAAGAAAGAAAGAAAGAAAGAAAGAAAGAAAGAAAGAAAGAAAGAAAGAAAGAAAGAAAGAAAGACTCTCTATGAATGTGGAGATTTAAAAGGGAGAAGTGAAGCAAAATAGAAAAGAGTAGGAAGTAAGATGGAAAAAAAAACAAAGACAGAAATCAAGGAAAGAAAAAAAAGATTTTTTTCTACAGTAAGTTTGTATATGTAACCATCAGTAGAGTAGAATAAGTATCAATGCAGAAGATCTAATATTATTTGCTTTCAAAATCTGTAATTAAGTTATAAAGTAAGGATAGTAACAATTACTTTGATACTCTAATTTTTAGTTTCTAGAAAAGGCAGAATATTCTCATGCACAAAGTCACTTATTTAACCATCTTTAAAGCTGCAGTGTACAAAAATATTTTAAGAGGAACTGTTGGAACATAATTCCAAAAAGATTAGATAAGCAGTATTGATACTCGATACTGCTTCCAAATTTTTCTTTTTCAATATGTTACCTAATTTTATATTGAAAAGCAGCTGGCTTTGACTAATGAAACACTTTGCCACTGTCATCACTGCTGAAAAATACTGTCTTCTCTCAAAACTACCTCTTGTCCACTGGATGCAAAACCCTGCTAAGTACCGTAAATGAACAGTGTTATTGTTGGAGAGGAGTAGTTGCATAAAGACTGGAATTATATCAGAATGCAGTTTCTTCCAGCCAGCATGCTGTAATTCTACTTGTGATAATGCCAGCCTGCCTTTCTGAAGCTGAGGAAGATTTTTTTTTTTCATTATGTATATCAGGGAACTCTGTGGCTTGTTATGTGGACAGGAATTTGGCCTGTTGGAGTGATGTGATCGTTTCTGTCGTTTTGCATTACCTAAGGCAATAAGTGACTTCTGCAGTTCATTAAAGCCTGGAGATCAGGGATACATCCAACCTGCAGTGCTGTGAATCGTGTGCAAGGTAAAACACACGAAGGATGTTCACAATTGCATAATAATCACATTACATAAAAAATACTTTAAAGGTTTAATTGTCCTTTTCCTGTTAGATTTCTATGCCCTGTGGAACTTTGCATTAGATTCTAGAGACAGAACTTTTCTCATTAAGATAAATGAGAGAAGGTGATGATTAAGATGCAAAAAATATGATGAGATAAATGAGATTAAATGATGATATCCAGTGAGATATGAGGACTAAGAAAAATCAATACTATATCTGAGCAACCCCCTGAGAACATCCCAGACTGACTTCTGCAGGAATCACCCCATTCTGCATCATCTGTGAAAGAATAAAATGCCTGGTTAAATTGTATGTGAATCAAAGATTTATGCTATTGTTCTAGGTAATTGTTCCCTTTGTTCAAATACTTATCACTGTGTATTTTTTGCTTTTACAACATGCAGGGCTGGTGCAATAGCACAGCTTACCTGGATTCTGCTTGCCTCATGACTTCGTGGCTTCTTAATGGAAGCCACGTTACCCGAGGAGCAGGCAGAGGCACTACACGAATATCGGTGTTTTGCCCATCTAAAGCTTGCAGGTACCAGCCGGAGTTGAATATTGCTGTAGGAGTCACCCAGGCCATCTTGCAAAGAGCCAATCCTGTGGCCTATCACAGAAATGTGATAGAGATGGTGGAACTGTATTTCCGTCCATTGGCCTGACAATATATTACTTGCTAGGAAACTAGTGTGTTTCAATCATCAGCCTCATCAGAGCACATGAAATAGTTCTCTATTAACACTATAAGATAAAAACAATAAATAAATAAATAAATGCATGATAAAAATTTTCCTTTTACTGAGTGGTACAAAAATACAGATATCTCACAACCCTATTGATAGAGAGTCCTGCAAACAGCATGCTGAAGCCATACAAAACTTCATCAATCAGATGTCCTAACACCTTAGAATGAGCAAGCAATGTGTTGATTTGGGGTATTTTCCCAAACTAGTTAATTAATAGCAATGACCATTAAGTAAGACACCAGTTGTGGTTTGCTGCTGTATTCAACACACTGGGTCTGTTTGAACTAAAGAGCTGTCACTATTTAACGTAACTGTTATTTATCTTTCTTAAAACAAAGTCATTATTCCTTTCAGATTTGCACTTTATATTTTCCCAGTGTCTCAAACAATCAGTTTTTCACATCTCCCTGAGCCTGAGTCTCCAGTTCCTGGCACTTGCACCTGGCCCCCACATCCTCTAGCCAAAAGCAAACTGCAAGTGCACTCCCAGAGAGCTGTATTTTATTTTGACCCATTCCTCCTTTCCTCTGGAAAAAAAAATAAAAAGAAAAGAAAAAAAAACAGCTGAAAATAGACAAGCAAGTGTAATATATTACCTCTGTTGGCTTAGCTGGACAGCAGCAGGGGCTTGTAATAAGGATGTGGTAATACACCACAAGGAATCTGTAGACTCGTAAAACTTGACCTTATAAATCTCTACGTTTATCAATTCCATACAGCAGCCACTCCCCGTGGTGGAAGTCTCAGACCAATAAACCTGCAGTTGATAACTGTACAATTTATCCTCAATTTTTCCTTCCAGAACAGCTAATCATGATACATTAATGTCTGCAAAAAAAATTGGAATGTCACTTAAAAATAAAGATACCATCTGATTGCTCACATTGCTTTGAATACAATTAAGATGATAAGCAACTTAGTTTACAGTGATAGTGAGGAGGCCCAGCAACATTTTTTTACATTTGCTCACCTCTTTTTCTTAAATGTGTCTCTTCTCTCAGCTGAAAAACTGTTCTTTTCCCCCATTTTTTGTTTTTACAAAACTGCTTAACTTCCAGAACTAGATGAAGCACAGATGCTTCAGTTGACTTCACCATTACAGACCCTAAAATCTCACACGCTACTATGTCTACTGCTGGGCTATTCTGTGTAGGGGTGCATCAAGCACATCTGATGACACCTTGTGAGAGCCTGCAACATGTAAAGTGGACCAGGATTTGGTGCTAAAACCTTGTATAAAACTAAACTAAAAGCTATTTGCTCTGGATATAAACACAGGGCAGATCCTGGACCACTGGACAACATCCCATCCACTCCTTGCTCAAGGAATACAGTCAAGAGAAGAGAACAGAAAAGGATATTCTTCACCAGTCATTTCAACGCACTTGATGAGGGGAAGAAGAGAAATATACTGCACCACATTACAAGCAACTACACTTTATTCCTAACAGCAATGGAGGAGAAAGTAGGAATAGAGAAAGATTCTTCAAGACATAACAATTCCTGAGGATTTTGGTTAAGCATGCACTTACACTTGCCTCTTCCTAAAGACAGGCAAAAATCAGAGAATTCAATGTATTTAGGGCTTCATTTAGGAAATGAAGAAACTTGTTCCAATCAGGGAACAGGGACACAGTATTACACATAGCATAAAATAAAATAAAGTCTATTTATCTAAAGCATTTCACAAATTATTTTCACACTGGAAAAAAGTACTGGTGGATATAATGGAAATGACAAATTGCAAGTAGTGGATCTCACTCTACAGCAACCGTTAATCATAGAAATTGTATCTCTATTTTCTTTTTACAGAAAATAATCATTACATTTACCAAGTGTAAGCTTCCTCATCAAACCAGCATCATGGAAGAAGTTCAAGTTCAAATACTGGAATTGCTAATGTTATAAATGTAAGGTGTTAAAATTCAAGTGCTTGTCATCAACCATATAATTTTTGGCCTGTTGCTTTATGAAGAACGTATCTACTGTGCCCAATGGACAGGGATGAAATTATCCTAGAGGATAACACAAGCCTGAGAAAATAAAAAGACTGTTTAGTGTACGGTAGTGCTGGTGGACATACTGGTTCACCTACACAAGGATTATTCTGCTTAGCAAAGTGCCTGGTAAATTTGTTAAGACTCTGGAATAATTATGGCAGCATGGAGGCTCAAGGGTAGGCTATACTTGCAGTAAAAGTGGATTGATCTTGGAATTACTACTTTTCCAAATAGGAGTCATCAGTCTAGAAAATAGCCCCTTGCTGCAGAACACAAAGTGCACATGGGGAGTTACTCCAACCTAAGCTTGCTGGTCATTTCCCTCATGCAGGCAAGCTCAAAATCTTCCATCCAGAGAAATAAATATGATCTCTAAAAATCTGAGATGTTTTCTTGCTAAAAGACATTAAATATTCTCTTGGAAGATCTTGTAGTGAAATTGTGATATGACAGTGTATGTGTTTATAGAGCAAGTACACATGAGAAAATCTTAGCCTCACTATCAAAAGTGAAATTCTAGCCAAGATTTCCCTATTTTTATGGAGCAACTTGCTCTCACCAAATAAGATGGAAAAACTTGCCTTCTTGACCATGGTTTCTAACATATATGGTACATGTGTGAAGCTCTGCTTCGGGATACCATGAAATATAAGAATCTTTCAATGCTGGGCAAGCAGCAGAGGGGCAAGGGAGCAGCATTTCCTCATGGAAGGAGCAGTGGGTTGGCATGGTGGCAAAACTCAGTTTCTTGATCTGCTGCATAAACTCGATTACAATTATATTAACCAGCACTATGTTACATGCTCAAACGCCTCATGTGAGATGCAGATAATTTATTTTTAAAAATACAAGTTAATCTATGCAGCTTGTATGTTCATCGAGTCTTAAAGTCATTTTATTAGTGGTAGTTCTATTTCTTAGTATATTCATAATCACTTATGCACCTTTTTTATTAAAATTTTTCTTGTAATAACAACTGACAAATGCAGCAGGATACCTAGAACCTTTTTAAAGCAAACTGGTTTCTTCCTCTGTGTGTGAGCAGATTACAATGACTCTTTAAATTCTCCCATAGTATAAACAACCAATACCAAGGAGCAGTAATTTTTGTGCCATCTCTTGATGAACTGTTATGGTAAAAATACCTCTAAGTCATTTTGCTGATGAAATAAATTGATTTGTTGTTAAAATTAGCTACTTCTCCTTTCATGCATTGTTGGCTTTTGCAACTGTACGGAGGTGCTTAAAGCCTTGAGAAGAAATCCTGGTTATTGCTGTATGGATCTGTGCTGCAGGTCAGGAGTGCACTTAAATGGCTAAGGATGTTTAAGGAGCAGCTCTGGACATCACTGAGTGGGGTATAAGTGGCTGCTTCGAGTTAAGCACAGACGTAAGCGAGTGCTGAATCAAGAAACTGAAATCGTGTATCTGCTCTAGTGAACTTTATTTTTAGTGAGCAGCCTTCTAATTAGACACTAATTCTGGATCGGTTCATTAGTCTGTATAAGGCTGGGGAAGGGGGGATTAAATTCTTACCCTGCAGACAGAGACAAAGTGGGAGAGAGTCAAAATGGCCCTCTCCTCCTCCCTGGGGAAGCACTAGGCAGCAGGAGGAGCAGCCAGTGGCTTCTAGGAGCAGAGTCTAGAGCCATATCTTGTGGCTGGCCCAGGAGAGCAGAACCATCGCAGCAGAGCTGAAGGATACAGGAGCTCCTTCCCACTCTCCGGATGCTGGAAGAGTGGGCTAAACGCTGCCTTTCTGCTGGCACACACAAGGCTTGCTCTACAAGACACGAGACAGTGCTGTTATTATCTAGTTGATGTGCAAAATCTGCCTAAATGCTCCAGATTTCTCTCCTTCTACAAAAGGCAGAAAATAAATGTAACTGTTTCCTGGCTGAATTCTAAGGGAGACTCGCTGAGGTATTTGTTTGCTTCTAGCACCAGGTTACAGAAACCTATTGTACCAAAAGAAAAGAAGCGAGGCACAATTCTTAAGGGAAAGCATTTATTTGGGATGAATGTAAAGTCCTAATTTATTCAGCATATTCTTTGGGCCTTGAGATTTATCCTTTTTTAATTAACTCATTTCTAGGCTTAAAAACTTCCACAAAAATATTTTATTGGAATTTCATTACCATTGTTTTCCTTGGGACGGCAGCTTATAATCTTCATGATATTATTGCAAAGCCATCACTAAGCAACGTGCTTTGGCATTTGTGTAAGCCTTTGTCCACCTCCTCCTCTCCACCCAAACACACACATTTGCATTTACTGTTAAAATATTATGGATGCTGACACCAGTTTAGCCACAAGACCCGGTGTTAGACTGTCTCTAATTGATTTAATTATTCATAATTGCTCAGCTGGGGCTTATGTGTACTTCAGCGTGATTAAGGGAGAACATACAACTCTGCAGTTAATGATGTGCTCCATCATAATTTACAACCGTGAAGTTGCTAGAGCTAAATTGTACAGGGGCTGTACATTTCTAATCCTGTTTAGAATGCTTTTTCAGACCTTGCCAAAAGAAAAGAAAAAATAAGAAAGAAATAACCCAACCACACTTCTGATGTGATTCATAAATCAGTTTTAAGGGAGGATTGGAACAGCCTGCTGCCTTTCTGTTTGTTTAAATTAATATTATTGGTAGAACCACAAGATCAATGGACCTGAATCTGATGCATATATGATTTAACTATAGTGCTTTTCTTTCTGTTACCTGCTTTCTACAGGTACTTGCTCATCTTGTACTAAAAAACATAATAACATTTTCTGTGGAAAATATGAAGGCAACAGTGAATATGCAAAATAAAAGTAACGTGTCAATATGATGCATCAAAATAATCACACGGTGGTTTCTTTAATTGTCACCAAATATGTTTTCATAATGAGTTCAAGACAAGCAATTGTGACAGGGCCATGTACATTTTATGAGACAACATCCCTGAAAACTAATAGTGAGGGATGGTGCCTTTCTCCTCTTTCAGCAATTCCTTACACATGGTGAATGCTATTGAAAGCAAACAAAGGCAAAAATGCTAAAAATGAAACATGATTTCCAGTGTAACTAGATAATCTCAGATAGAGCTTTTTGTTTGTTTGTTTCTAACTGGTGAAATATTGTGTTTTCTGGAAAATCATGTGCCATGGAATAGAAAAAAAAGACGTATTTTGCTGTGAACGGTGCAAATTTTTGAGATATATGTAGCCCTAAAGTTGTGTTAAGCTCAGCATTCCTGTGAGTGCCCTCAAAGTACAGCCTGAAACAGAGTGCAAAAGCAAGATTTACAGTTTGATCTCAGGCGGACAGGCCAGCGAGGCAGACTGGAAAGAGCAGCATCGTTGCCCTGACGTTAAAGGCAGCGGGGCCTTTGTCTGGAGCCAGTCCCAACTGCTGCTAACGTGGCACTAACTTTCACTGGGACTTTGTGTTTCTGAGCCCTCTGAACAAGCCAGAGGGAAGGTTGTCCCCTCATCCCCAGTTCACAACACAGCCTGATTTTTGGACCTTTGCGGAGAAACAACATGCAGCATTTATTATCAGAAGAATGCAATTACAATTATTTATTTAAGCTGGTTCTGAACCAGGGAATCCTGATATGAAGCTGGAGCCAGAAAAGGCTTGAAAAACTACTGACAATAAGCAATTCTTCATGGAACAAAACTATTACAATGGAGAGCCTTTGATCTTGCCTGTCTCCTGTTGCCAATTGAACTTTGTCACCATGCACTGTCATCCACAAGGGAGCACTTTTGAATTAAGCAGTCTACAGCAATTTAGTCTGTTCCAGCTTTGAAGTGCCAACATCAGTCAGGCCAGTCCTAACTTTTTTCATTAATTTTTTTTTTTCTGAGTTCTCTTAGGAGTTTTGCAGTCCTGGCGTTTAGATAACTAAAGTCAAGAAACCAAGGCACTAAGACATCAAAAGCGAGAGGGGCCCCTAAAATACAAATGTGAACAATCATTAGGCTCTAATGGTGCACTTCATTAATGTCCACTTCAAAGCAAAAGTTTACTGACTTTGGGATTGACTAATTTACACATTGTGGGAAATTGTTGCCAGCCATGCATGTAACCACTAAATGTTTCTGGAATAAATAGAAACGCCCTCTTCCTTCAGAAATCAGGAACTGCAAACTGAGCCTTTAATTGCGAGATGGCCTTTCATTTGAATTGGAATGGAAAACCTGTCTGGTGCATAAAGCACTAAAGCCGGGCCCAGTTATCACACAGACCCACAGCTGTCAATCAGCAGCCCTTGCAAAGGTCTCTCCCTCTGGGCAGCTAAACGGGGATATTGCAGCTTAGTCTGCTCGTCTTTGGGACTTGTTCATCTGTTTGGAATCTTCCAAAAATTCCGATCGTACATTGGAAACCAGAGCCTGTTAAAATTCGGTATCTCCTAAGCAAAACTGGTTAGTACGTTCTGGAGATGGAGGGTCACACGTGCCCTAAGCAACAGGCTCAGGCTGGAAAGCCTAAGATGCTGCAGCCCAGCCTGGGAAACGCAGAGCACGTGGAAGGCGGCGCGGGCTGTCAGCGAGGGCTGCCTGCACGAGGAAATGTGGTTGTGTTTGAACGCGGCTGTGATAACTGAGGGAGAGGACGGGAGGCCAGGCACAAGCTAGAGGTCAATGGAAGCCAGGAAAAATTGTGTTCAGCTGATGCTATGGTGAATATAATTTGTCCTTGTCTAAACGCTAACCGCTAAGAGATGGCAACATCCTGCCACCTAACTAGATTGTTTCCAACCTCACTCGAGCACAAGCAAATCTGGCACATCTTTTATCTAGGCAAGCCTCTCCGTGGCTGTAAAACCCCAGCCCCTCGGAGAGATTAAGCTGTTGGTTCTTAGTGTGTAAAAGACGCTAGGAACCATTTCATTTACAAAGGATCTGAATACTGTATTTTTGGATTTCTGATTGTCAGAAATCCACGCTTGAGCTTAAACGCTCAAAAAAGGAAAACTATTATGGATGTGGATTAGGCAAAGTGTAGAGGTGCTTGCCAAGGGTTATGAGCAAAAATAGGCAAAAAAGTTATATTGCTTCTGCCTTATATTTGAACTAACTCCCTTAATTTTTAGCAATTACCTTCTTGTTGCAACATTTTAATAAAAGTCTCTGCCTTCATGCCTGGCAGGGAAGCTAACTTGCCATGGGCAAGAATGGGAAAAAAAAAAAAGGAAAACAAAAAAAAGGAAAAAGAGAGGAAAAAAAACCACTTAGCAAACCACAAATTTCAGAGACCTAGTCACATCTGCGTTTTATCAGCTTTTTCCGGATAGTATTACACCAAACAATTGTCTGCAGATCGGTAGACAGCTGAGACTTTAAAGTGCTGAATTACTGAGAAAATGCTAGAGATAAAAAACAGCACATGTATCCTATCAATGTAATGAAACCAACCTGCTGCTAGCGCCATAGTGCCTTAGTTCTAAGTACCCTGTAGAGGAACGGAAGGCTTTCATTTAACTCTTAAGAGGAAAGCAAGGGAAAGAAGACTAAAGGTCATCTAATACCAGCCTTAATCACACAACAGAAATACTCTCAGATACATGAAGGGAAGAATGCTTGGTGTTCAAAATAAAGCACCAAGGGCAGGCAATGAGAGTGTGCCCGAGCACGCTGGGGCTAGCACTTCCTGCTGGAAATTCCCAAGGCTCCGGCTGATGACAAGCAGGGCTACAGGCGCAGCGAGAGGAAACTGAAAAATGGGGGTACTCCAGCAGTGCCACAGGGAGACCAATTCCATCTCCCAGAAACTCCCCACCAGAAAGGAGATTGGGTTCAGTAGCCAGAAGGCAGCCTGGAAAGGAAAAATGGATATTCCTTGCACGGAGCATGGTTCTACAGTCTCAGAGTTGTTACCCAGTGACATTGTGAACATTGAAGTTGTGGTTAGAGAGCCAAAAAGTGTTCCAGAGTGCACTGGGAATTAAGCATAATTTCTAACCTCTGTAATTCTGGTTATGAAAAAAAGCGAAGAAATGTAGAGATTCAAATAAAGTTCCTCAATATTGAAAAAGCAATTGCTGAATTTGTTTCTTTTTTCTCTTTTTTTTTACATTGTGTCATGATCACATCGCAGAAGAGATGTCAAGTTCACTCATCTGAGCACAATACACAAGTATTTGAGTGGATATAACTCACAAAGCCCTTGGCACTCCACTCACTGAAGGTAGTGATAAAGCTCCGAGGATGAATCTCAACCTTTTTAATTATTAGTTGGGCTTTGCGACTCATTTCAGTGTAACTAAAATTTTACACTTCTGCCGGGAAAAAAAGGTAGCCTAAAATTCCTGCATGAGACAGGAGAGAGCTTGGGCTTCATTGTTTATTCTTATAGCTCCACTATAGCAAAGACCAGAAATTCCAGCTAGGACCAGTGACCTGTTGTGGCAGATGTTGTACTAGAAAAATGAAACATCACCTCTTCCAAGAATAAATTCCAAAAAAAAAGAAGAAGCAATGAGTAGGGTGAAAAAGATAATCAGCCCCAAACTTTCTGTATTAATATATATTTTAATCAGTTTTTTTTTTTAATTCATAAAAGCGGTCTTTCTCTATTACTCCCTCAAGCTTCAAATGACTCTCAACGAAGCCAATTAAAGTTGGCTAATTTTTGTGTGTCTTGTGGCAGAAGCATAGAAAAGACATTTGAAAGAAGAACAATATTTACTTGAGGCTAAAAATTCCTTGCTGTAGGAGTAGTTGGAGGGAAGCAGAGACCACAAGGATGTTTATGAGCAGACGGCGAGGATGGCAGAGGACGGAATTGTCACAGCAGTGTGAGACAGCACAAGAAAAACAGGGACAAAAAGAGCAGAGGGTCTGCTGCAGTTAAAAAGGCAGTTTAAATCTTTTTCACTAAAGCATCTGACCATTAAAATCACACAGAGCCGTAACGTGACTTGAGCTTGAATATAGCAAGTATTTTCAGTTAAGCTTCTTTACATTTATATCTGTTTTATGTAAGTATATGGATATTGTTGAAAGTGCCCATATCATAAACACCTACTTGAACAGCACTTGGATATGTGGAATAAAAGAATGATAAAGTGCAAACTGCTCATTTCATGTATTTCCAGACAGCCCCATTTTAATGCACTCCTCTATATAATCAAGGCTGAAAATAAGAGCAAACTAATATGTATAAAACCAATAAATTCACCCTCCTGGCACACAGTTTTATTACATTCTCAGGGAGATGCAGTAGAGAGATAAGTAATTTGCAAAGTTTTTAAAATATTTTTAAATAAAATGTTCACATCCCATCAAGCGATATGTAAGAATATAAAATGGAGCAAAATATACCAAAACTCTTACTGAGGATTGAAATGGAAGATTGAGTTGTTCTGCATAAATCAATTCTCATGGCCAATTGGGCTCTGTCCATGCTGAATATCCTCTTCCATAATTAAGAATATTTCTTTTGCAACGCTTTATATTATTTTTACATACATGTATAGAGAAAAATATAGGGAGAGTTTTTGTTCATCCAACAAAACATAGACAGACCTACCTACAAATTCCCTGTCAGATTGGTATGCACTGTTCAAGGAACAGAGTATCTAGGTGTATAATACCCAGGAAAATGCTGAAAGATGAGAGTAAATTTCAAACAGCTTTATGGACAGAATATGACTGGAGTCACCCTGTGTATTATGGTTTCAGGGAATGTAAGTGATGAAATAGGTCCCATCAATACACAAATATAGAAGATTTTCTTTTGTTTACAAAGCTAAGTTCTCAAAAGTTTCCAAGCAATAGTGCATGTCATTCACTTATTGTTCTAATTCCTTTCTTCTTTAATGTTGATTGATTTGAAAAGATTGTCTCTAATTCAAAAGCTGTTTCCATTTTAGTTTTCATCTTTCTGTCATGTTCCAAATGAGATGAAATTGAATTACCCACAAGTATAAACAAAAGAGTTCTGATTTTCCTATTTGATTTATCCCCCAAAGACTGCAAACACTGCATATAAGCATCTTTTATTTCTCCTACCTCTAATCCAGAGAACATTCATCATGAGTGGATGAAAATTGTCTTATAGTTTGTGTACCAAAATGATAAAATTTCTTAACCCGCAGGGAGCACTTACACCAATGTTTATGTAGGATGGTGCTCTCTACAATATTTCTATGACTCTGACATGCAGAGACTGTTTCCTCTTTGAACTGCTGTGATTCAAAAGTTATCTATGTACTCTATGAAGTAGCTTAAAAGAACAACGTGAAAGTTTCTAGGCCAAAAGTTGATATCGTTTGTCTTGTTCTTGTCTAGACAAATTAGCTTTTAGACCCTTCAGAGCTCTTTAGAGGACACAGCTATTTTTTCCCTCATCCATGTCGAATATAAGATAATCGTACAAAAATCTGACTTTTCATGATATTGCCAAGCATATCCAATAAACAAGATAATTCTCTACACTCTACATGGTTCTCCCTTTTAAAAAATGAATAAAGGAAGTTTCAAGAAAAATAAATGTTTGGAGTGATACATGAGAAATAAGTCCCCGGAATTCTGGTACAATCAGTCAGTCCCACAAAGGCAATCAGAGCAATGAGCAGGTACTCTTGCCAGTCTCACAAACTGCTCTGTCGTGGCAGATGATCAGAATACTTGTACTTTAGACCACTGTTGTACTTAATATTAATGCTTGCTCAGTTTCTTTTTGGGGAGGTCATTTTACATAGTTCTCTTATACAGTTCTCTGTGTTTTTGCAGTGATTCCCTCTCTGTTTCACTCTCAAGAACTATCTATCTGGTATTTCTCCATCATGCCATTGCATGTACCGACCAAGGCACTTTTTATACTATTTTCTTCCATGAGTCACAATGGCTGAACAGAGTAGTGCTTGAGTTTGCATAGGAGGCAATGAACATTACGTATCTTCTGTCTGACAAAGCCAGGCACTGACTGAAGTGAGTTACATTTCCAGCTCAGCATGAAAAAAATGAAAATAAAACCCCTTAAAATAAAACAAACACTTTAAGGGTCCAAAAGGTCGGTCCCAACCCATCTGAACTAATGTCAAGGTGCTAGAGGTCAGCATTTTTGGCTTCAGAGCCTTGAAAATATGCTTTTAATAGTATTAAAACATCTCATACTCTCTTACATACTTTACTTATGAAAATATGCATCATCAAATGAGGCCAAGAAGACAGATGAATCTTTCAAATGTTTAGTGAAAACAGAAGCTATTGGGAATATGCTGATTGGCACTTTTGACTTATGCACAGTGGCTAGATCCTAGCAATGACTCATTGGGACTGGGTCAGCCACTGCATTGATGACATCTATTGTTTGTTATTTTAGCAATTTGCTCTCCTTCCAAGACAATTACTTGTATTTTAATTCAATAGTGTATACTGAGTGTCAAAAGCTCTTTTTAGTCTCTTTTGTCTTTTTAAAAACATACGGAGGGAAGGAATCTAAATTAATCTGCATGATTTTGGGGTTACATTGCGTAAAATTTTAATGCATTTTATGATAAGGGCACATGAGGCCTATTTTGAAAAACAACTAACCTAACATTTTATGGGTGAAATTTAGCTTTAATTATTGCAAGCAAGGACAGGACCAAATTTTACTTAGTCTGTGTTTGTTTTCATTGAAATGAAACTAATAAAAAAAAAAAGGAAAAAAAATACCTTCAGAGTTTAGAGATTTATTCTGTTCTATTATCAGCCAAGTATCCTCAGACAAAAAGTGTCTGGAAATTCAATCACTGTTCTATGCTAAGGCCAAAACGATAGTCAGCAGGAATAAAAATGTGATAGTGGGGACAAACAGGGACATGGGGACAAGAGAAGTTGTGGGATGTAAAAACCCTCAGAAAAAAGCATAAACTCTTCATGCAATAGAATCCACACAAACTAGACTTTCATGTATGTGGTAGTAAAATAAATATTGAAAAAGAAAAAGGCAAAAAATGCAACAACTGTGAAAAGGATTTACATGTGCACCAGAATTAACATAATTAGTCCTGTTGTATCCAAGACTTAAGTTAATGAACAGCTGGAATGTACTCATTAAATCTAGAATAAATTAATTCATTTCTGTCATATAGATTGTTTGCAGAGGAGTGAAGTGTGTTTTTATTGTTTATTAGCACAGAAACTGTCAACAAAATTGTAAGTTTTTACCTTTTCTTCCTGCCTTCTAATTAATCTCAAGGTTTGACCAGGTTTGCAGAAATTTGTTTGATGTGAATTAAGATATCTTGATGCATCAAAAGTGTTGAATATACTAGAAAAAAAAGGGAGAAGAAGAGATTTTTACCAAAATATAGGGGCAGAAAATATTCTAGTTTCTACAGAATCCTGATATTCTCAGAAAACAGCTGGGATCTTGAACTTGAAATTTTGATCCTACAAATATTTTACTACTTCCCATTATTTCCTTGAAAAATGAAAATCTAGACCATAGCCCCCATGTATTTATACTGAGGACTGAAGAAGTCAATGTCAGTATCAAATTTAGAACCCCTCTTTACATGTGTACATGTGTACATCAGTGTCACCAAGACATTCAGATAAGGTACTATATAGTTATCACTATAGATGTGGATATTTTCTCTATGTTCCTTATTACTTGAACTATGTCTTTTATTTTTTCTTAATTTTGCATTAAAATGTTCTATGTTGTTTTTATTTTGTGTGATAGAATAGATTTTATTTGGCTAGATTGTTGCCAGTGTTGTTCTTATAAAGCTCATAAGACACTCTCAGTATCCCAAAACTCAGGTTGAAAACAAAATACCCATCTGATATCAAAAGACAGTAAATGATAATTGCATTTTATAATATACGAAATGTATCTCAAAGTAATGTTATTTATTTTCGAATCCTTTCTGAGAGCAATCTGCTGTAAAATGAAGCAACATTTAATCCAAAATTCTGTAGCTTTAGGAAACATTCCTAGTTTTTTCACTATTAAGATCTGTTATTCTTTATATATATATATATATATTATATTATATTATATTATATTATATTATATTATATTATATTATATTATATTATATTATATTATATTATATTATATTATATTATATTATATATATATATTATATTATATATATTTTATATATATATATATATATATATAAATGTTGTCCAACATTTTCGTTTCAGCTACACTATTACTCAACTTTCTGATATTGACCCGATTCTTAAATTTTACAATTACTTTTCAAATCTTTTCCTATAGGCAGCCTTCCTTTTCTTCTACAGATTTGAATTTTTATATAGGAAGCAATGGGCAGAAACCAATGCTTGAGCAATGCAGATCACTGGAAGAAATCAAACTCAAGTAAATATGTCTCTCCACAACTGCATCAAGATTTAATCATCATGCATTACACAACTGCATCAAGATTTAATTTAACAAATAATCCTGCCAGGATAATCCATAGCCCCTATACTTTTAAACTACAGAACAACCTCCAATAAAATAATGAATCACAGAATCATAGAATAGTTAAGGTTGGAAGGTGAATGAATTTAAACGCTTGAGGAAATAGAGACTCTACAGAGCAAGATGTCTATGATTCTTACTCTGCCGCCAGTTTTGCACCATAAATTTGCTGCTAGCACTGTGGAAAACAAGATCTCCTTTGGCTTAGTGGCCACTGCTGGTGAATTGAACCCTTGAACGCAGGCAGCCTGCCTGTTGCACAGCCCTTAGCACGGCTTTCTCCATGACCACATGGAACTCAGAGGAAGGAAAAGTATTCCTGGGGGGAAGTTGAGAAGTGCAAAGAATTTTTACTTTTTTTTTTTTTTTAAATCTGGGATATGATGTTTGTTTTTGTTAGTGGAAAGCTACCGTTTGAAGTCCATTCATGTGGCTAGATTACTTTATCTGCTCTTCCTCAGGGAGCAGACACGACATTATCACTTTGTATACACTCCACTGATAGTGCCTTTACATCTGAGCGTGCGATCGTGTGCTATTACGTTCAAGTGCTTCATTCTCCCCAGAGCTCTGGGAGAGCAGAGGAAACTGGCCCGCGCGTGGAGCAGAGCCTTGCCTCGGTGCTTGTTTCCCTTCACACTTTGAGTTTGCATGTCGTGGGGGAGGACAGGGAAGTTTTTCAGTAAAAGAGAAAGATTTGAAGCTCTGTGTGGGAAAGGAATAAGAAAAAAATGATCTAAGTAACAAGAAAACAACAATATTTCTAAATTATATTATTAACTGTAACATGACATACAGTTAGGAGCACATTACAGAGAAACTCCTCCCTTGAAAAGCTATAAAAATATTTTAAAAGCCTGACACTGTTAGAAGCAGTGAAGTTGCCTAGAATCCAAGTCTCAACCATTGGGATCTGGGTTTCTAAGGCACTCAGACACTTTCCAATGTTTTATGGGACATCAGTAACGATCAGGTAGCTGGTTTTGTATTGAATGAACTCAAAATATTTGAAAGGATGGTGTGTCTAGGAGTGGCTCCTGATGGTAAGTGAAAAAAGAAAAAAAAAAAAAACAATATGCCATCTGCTTTCAATAAGGGACAGAGGATTTGAGGCTGTAATGTGGAGGACATGCCATGGAGACATCTGGCAACTCTACCTACTACTGCTGAAATTCATCCACAGGACTGAAATAGGACATTTTTCACTATTTGGGACAATGTGATTTAGCAACAGATTGCAATAAATTTTGTCAAGCCAACTCATAAATGCCTCTGTTTTTCACATGATGCAGTTTGGGAACATGAGATACATCTGCAGCATGAATTGAGCACTGCTCTCTAACTTGTGGTTAAGTCCACACATGCCTATCTTAATCTTATCATTGTCAGATCACACTCAGACGGAGCCTTGAGATGCTCTTCCAGCCATCCCAGAACGGAGCCTTGCTCTGCCAAACACAGTCTCCTGTGCATGCACACCTGCAGCGTGGAGAGGGTGTCACCATGGATCAGCTGTGTTCCCGTGACGCCATCACTCAGCCACAGCTTGTCAGGCAAACTAAACTCACTTGGGCTGTGGCACTGTATGCCGACAGGAGAGATGGTGTGGATGGGTAGCTACAGACGTAGGATCCTTCTAAGCTTGACAAGACACCATGAAGACATTACACATCTGTGAGAGGCAGGCAAAAAAGCTTATGGAACCTGTAAGTTTTAGCCTTCTCTACAGTCCAAACTGCTAAAATACAGTGAGGATGTTTCTAGCCTTTTATACTCAGAAGGGTTTAGGAAAACAGTTTTATTAGAGACCATTATCCCCAAAGTATTGTTACAGTACCAAGGAGGAGCAGGCTTTTATTAGCTTTAACAGATCTAGTTTTGGTAACAGAATTGGTATTAAATTTAATACCAATAACATTCTTTGGTTATCAATTCTAATGGTCAATTCTCCCGTAACTCTTCACAACAGCAGATTTCAAAACATCACACAAGTGGGGAAAATTGAAAGATATAATAATTCATGTTGTCCATGAAGGCAGTGCTTAAATAGTGAAAATAAATTTCTGAACTCCACCAAAGAAGAAATTAAAATAAGCCTCTCATTTTCTGTGCAGAACTACTAGTCAGATATAAAACTTCATTTTGCCTATCTATTATATTAGAAACCAAATTTTAGATCAAATGAAATCAAACCCAGGTTTCTTCAGTAACCAGTTTTCCCTGGTTACTTTAGAACAGGTGTGAGTGGTGTACCAGGATTTTATTTATTTATTTATTTATTTATTTATTTATTTATTTTTAATAACAGCACAAGGATTCTCAGGCTGGAGAATCCACCCAAACTGAAAGCAGAGTGTTAATTATTTCTTCTTATCTTTCTTGTATATTTCTTTTACATTCTAACACAGATGGTCAGTTTAGTTCTCATCTTCCTAGAGAATACAGAATGGAATATTAGTGGGAATTAGGTTTGTAAGGTCACAAGTTTGCTCAAATGGTGATGGACAAGAGCATCCCAGGAGATCTCCCTCCAAAACCCACAACTTCAAAGGCAGAAATTGATTGTCTCTATCTATATATGTAAGCACCCCCCTCATGATCTTCAGAGACGTTGGTAACAGCAGTATTTCTCATTATCTGGGGAGTCTGCCCTACTCGGCAAGTCCCACTGTCCTCACTCCAGCTTTGCAGGCCTATGAGGAGGCTCTGACTGGGAGCGCGGATTCATCCTGCTGCTCCGTTCAGTAGGTGCCAGAGCATTTTGTTTGTGTGACGTGCATCGTTTCAGCTACTGCAATGTCCAGAGGGATTTTAGTTTGCTACGCTTTGTTGAATATTGTAGTACTGTTTGCACGCATGTGTTTTTCACCATCAGTCTATTGCTCTGATCACTCTGTCTTCATAGATAAAGATTTGTTGATTTTTTTTCACTTGCTGAACAGCAATTCACAATTAATATATTTTCTGCCATTCTATACATGTAAATGTAAAGCTTGTATCATCCGAGAGGACACCAAACATGGTGTGTCCATGATTTCCCTTTGTGGGTTGCAGTAAAATGTATATAAAAATATAAGGTGTGATAAAGTCAACCTAATATTCCCGATCTCATGACTTGCTGGCTGTTCTTTTCTCGTGGAGGATGATAGCAAGCTATCTAATCAAAATGCATAACCAGTGTCTGTTCCTTCCACCCCCAGACCCATTCATTTTCGACTCAGAATCTCTGCTTGGGGTAGTATAATTGATTTCAACATAATTTACTGCTTACTTGGTAATGCGGCATTGCAGTCTCTGATAAAAACCATATCAAGTCACAGCACTGGTCTAGAGCTTGAAAGGGAAGCAGTGTAATCACTTTCTTGCCCTAATGCACGGCCATCTCATTTCTGCCGGGCAAGGAGCTGCAAAGTGAGCTTTGTTAAACCGCCTGGCTCCAAAAAGGGCCTTTCACTTCTCCGCCTGCCACTTCTCTTTGTCTCACTGCTTTATTTCACGCAGAGGCAGCGGGGAAACTTTTCATTGTCGGATTGCCATGGAAATAAAAGGCGATGGTTATAGTTGCCTACCGTCAGGCATCTACCTCTAGCCCGGAGCCAGGATAACCTTTCCCAAATCTCCCTGCCGAGGAACGGCTGCTTGGGAGGATGCGGAGGAGCAAATGTTAAACAGCGAGAGCTCTGCGTGAAACCTTCGTGCTGCCTGCACCCTCCTAAATACCTGTTATTAATCCTTTCCTGACCGTGGGTGACCGCAAAGCAAGCGGAATGGCTACAGCCTGCCAAAGGCACCAGCAGCCCTGAGGAGGCTCCGCTGCACTGCCGCGGTGCCCTGCCGCGGTGTCCCCGCCATGCCAGCGCCTCACAGCCGCCTCCGCAGCCAGCGCTAAATTTATTGTTAAACTATTCGCGGACTCTTGAGCGTGCTGAGGCCTGCGATGTGCTTTGTGCGGGTCAGCATAGGACTGTGCGTTGCTGTTAACAGGTTTGTCCTGCTAAGGGAGCTCTCTGTGAGGATGTAAAGGAGGTTTCTGAGTCCATGGACACCTTTAGGTCTCACCATCTTCTCGCCTCCTGGTTCCACGGGGGCCATGCTGATCAGCAAAGCCTCCTGAAAGCCTCTCTGATTGGCTACTTCTCCCATGTTTGTACCAACTCTGGGGGATAGCAGCCAATCAGAGCTGCTGTAACAGATGCCGCCTGCCACCACTCCCAAGGAGAAGGAAGAGCCAGACTGGGGTCCCCACGTCCTCACCCTTTCCCACTCTGTCAGAAATGGGACAATGCTGCCTCCCACCTGGCACCACTCATCCAGGAATTGGGCACTAGCTGTGTGGAGAAAGAGGTGAAGAGGGCCAGAGCTGTGTGTGACGCTCCAGCACGGCCATAGTCTGGCACCTCTGTGGAGAGGACGTTAAGTGGCTAATTGTGCTTCACTTACAGTAGCTCTGGCCATCCAGTGTCACTGTAACAGCCTCTTCATTCTCTGGGGACCACTGGATAATCCTTTTCCACCTGTCACTCCTCAGAAATGATCAGATATTGCTAGCAATTTTAGAGGAAACCTGCTTACTCTTGTGTCTGCGGATGGTTGACTCTACTGCGTCACTTACCTGCCCACTGTTGTATGGTAACTTTGGGGAAATAAAGGAAGGTTGGAGAGTGACTTTTCAAACCACAATACATGTTGCGCTTTTCAATGGCGAGATGAGTGGCAGATTGATAGCTTTTTTCCTAAAAATTAAATACCTGAAACTACTCAATAGTTCATACAAAAATAGTTCATACAAAACAGTTCAAATCATTCATATATAGTTCATACATATTTGAATAGTTCATTCAAAAATAGTTCAAATATTTCATACAAATTAATTCTGTCAATATCATCCAGTTAGCCTTTCTAAGGATAGATACTCTTCACACAAATTCAGATGATATATTTAAAATAGTCTTGAGATTAAAAGGAAGATTTAACCTAACCAAATCACAGCCTTTGAGCCCATCCTTAGCTAATACTGAGTGTTCTTGAAGATCAGCAACCAAGTTGGAGGCAAATTCCTTCCAACAGGGAAGTCACAAAACTATGTGGAAGTTCCCAAACTTTGTGACCAGAAACATGCATATTGTACCAATGGTGCTGATATTCATTGGAAAATACCTGAATTTTCCAGATACCATATATATACCTGAAAAACAGGTAACCATATATACATGCTGTATATGTATTTTATATATATATATATATATATATATATATATATATATAGGTATATCCAGGTATCAGAAGCATGGAAGCTTCTTGCCTTGCAATAAATCCTTAGGAAAAAAAAATGTTAGAAACAACTGCATTTCACAATTTGATATCCAAACTTTAATTGAGAAAGAGCTAGACTGTAGGCAGGTAAGCATTCATGCCAGCTGGCTTTTAAATGCTGACAATCCAATCCAGACCAGCCTTATGCTTTGAAGTTGTAAAATGGTTTACTTTTACTTTGGGAACAAAGTAAAGGTCAGGATTTAGCACAAACTACTACCACAGAAAGAGACAACAAGCGTGAAAACAGTGTTTACAGGGCATGAAACAGTAAAATAATAGGTACTCTACAGTAGATAATCTCTTTTTTTTTCTTAATATAAGAATGAAACAAAGATTTGTTACAGCTGGGAATCAAGAAGCCAAAGCACTTTACATCAAAGTCTTTTTTTCTGTACTCACCAAAAGTTAAAACTCTCAGATCTATGCTGGTATTTCCACTCTCTTAACACATAACTCAAGACTCTTGGCAACAAATACTGTGGCATGGAGAAACTTTGTCTCTTTAAATAAAAAGAGATAATAAACAATTTTCCCAGCTTTAGACAGTGTTTTATTCTACTCAGGCATGAAGAGAGGGGGGAAAAGCCCAACAACCTGGCAGAGCGTAGACAAGCCCATAGAAACCAAGAAATTAAGACTGAAACTGTCTTCAGCTCACCCTGTGGTGCCCAGCATAGCACCTCAAAAGGTTACATGAAATTGTCTACTCTATTAAATCTTGCACCATAAAAGGGTATATCAAATGAATACCAAAGAGAAACAAGGTGACTTCAAGATGAGATTTTACTTTTCTTGAAAATTGTGACCAAAGTTGGTAGAATATTGTTTGAAAATTCTTACATGAAATTGGCCTTTTTATTAAGTTTTGCTTTGTTTTTGTTTTCTTAAATTGTTGCTTTTCTTCACACACAGTGTAGAAGACCAAGCTACAAATATAGCTATGCATTTATTTTAATAAAATCTAGATTTTTTTTCTACTTGTCTAATATATTCAAATGTTGTTAGATATTTTCTTTGATGTAAGACCCTAAAACACTAGCTGATGTAAAAATTTTATTTATGAAACTAATAAAAAGGAGAACTGTTACTTGTTTTTTCTTTTTTTTTTTTTTGTGGAGGAAGGGAGATGGGGAACAAAAGGATACCTGTCAATAAGTACACAGGACTTCAATGAATGGGACTATGGTCTTTTGTATGCTCAGTTTCTAGCCTGGAGTTACTCATGTGCTTGATATTAAGCACATGCATAAGTCTCCGCACGACTGGAACCTATTATTGCCATGTTGACATGCATTTGTTAATGGTTCGATTCTGCTAACATTTCTATTTTGCAACACAGAGAGTCAAAGTAAGATCTTGGGGTTCAGGAAGGTATTACTCTACATGAGGAAGGTGGAAGAGATTTTGAGGAACTAAACTAAACTTTAGAGAGCATTCACAGTAAACTATATTTTAAATACATTTCCCCGGCCATGTTTATTTCTAAAATATCTAAAGACATCAATCAAGTTGTAGATTAAAGAGATATATAAGTATCCAACCCTGAGAACAAAACTATTTAAAAAGATTTATTAGTGGTTAGTTATTTAAGTCCAGTTCCTGTAAGTTCACTGCAGTGTGAATAAGTAGTTTAAAAACTGCACCTTATTTATTGGCCTTCCAGTTATATACTTGGCTTCTGGATTCTTTGATAGCTTTAAAATACCTTTTTGTCTGGAATGAGGCCTAATAACCTATTTTTTTGTCAAAAGCAGGAGATTTTGAGAAGCGGGGATTTTCTTACTATATCTTCACCATGGCAGCTGCTGTTATTTAACTGATAACATTCTGATAATTTGAAATATCTTCCACCAAGAGCATAAGCTCATACTTGTCAACTTTGTCTTGGGATTTGAGCATATTTTCCTGGACTGTTTGAACTGCCTGCTCAGACAATCTTAACCTCCTGGTTTAAATCCAGATGTTTCAGTTGTGGGAAGCACTGTGTTCCCTATACACATCCATTACCTCTGGAGAATTTAATGTGTCATTTCCATCACAATTATATTTCTAGTAGCTGAATTTGGATTGCTTTCTTTGGGCATAAACTAGCACAATTTGGATTTATGAACTGAAGACCTATAGAGACTTTATTTTGGTAGTTTTTCCTTCTAATACAGTGCTGTAGGGGAATGTAATGCAATACGGTGCATGAAAGTGAGGGAGTCAGTTTTCTTAGGCTGTGTCTGCTCTGCAGTGGAGCCCAATGCAATGACAGGGCCCTTCTCCCATCTCCTCCTTTTTCCTACTTCCTCTTGAGTTAGTTCTGGCTGAGCTGGCTCCATGGCTAAAGCAGTGCAGTGCAATGTAGTGTCTGAGATAAATAGCTTTGCTGGGAAGCAGAGCAGTGATCTAGGTGCACTGCCTTACTAATGTGACGTTGTGAAACTTCTAGAAACCAAACTAGTCTCTCTGTATGTGGTGCTACCTGCACATGGCTAGTATTAACACAGGGGGCTTTGCCCCCTATAGAATTTAGGCTTGCACACAGGCAGGTTTTCTACTTTTCCAGAGGGGTTGTCTGATCTTTCAGGTTGCTTCTAACTTTCAGATGGAGAAGAATAAGAGCCTGACAAGCCTTCTACTTCAGCTATCCTTGGCCCTACTCTTCTGCTGGTTTACGTCCTCTCAATAATTTCTACATTAACTCGAGTCTCAAGTGTTGAGGTTAAGGGCATGTGACAGTTT
Organism: Nothoprocta perdicaria; assembly: GCF_003342845.1. Lineage (NCBI taxonomy): Eukaryota > Metazoa > Chordata > Aves > Tinamiformes > Tinamidae > Nothoprocta > Nothoprocta perdicaria. Next base: position 7,392,778 of record NW_020454538.1, on the reverse strand, counting down.
CAGTCTTGAATTCTGTAACGGAAATACTTAGAGCTGCCGCTGGCTCCCAAGTATCACAGAATATTAAGAAGTGGGTCTTTCTTCATGCATAAAATTGGAATGTACTGCTTTCTTGTGTATCAATAGAATAATGTTTGATGAACCTAGGTTTCAAGCTAAATTCTATGTTGGTAGTTTATTCAACCCATTTATCTTGATATTATGGGAAAAAAATGACAGAAAAGAAGCATGATCTTCTGTAATATATTTTGTCTTTTGTGGTCTATTAAGTTGAGTATAGCACAGCACTGAAATGGATTCAGAATTTTCGAGCAGATTTCCCTCACTTCTAGCAAACTTTAAAATATTTGGCAAAAAAGTTTAGGCTGATCTGCTGTCAGTCATAGGCTCCTCTCAGACATTTAATATTTTGCTGTAGTTCATGGGTTTGGATCTGTATTGTATAAAATGCTAAGGTACATAGCTCAGCCATGTCCTACTTAAAGCTGAGTATGCACAAGCTAAGAAGCCTGATGCTAAGTCTTGAAGTATCTGATCCAGTAAATATGTCCAAAGAGTACATTCAAATGTTAAATGCAAAGATGTCCAGTACACAGCTACCATAACTTATATATATATGTATATATAGTGTGTCTGTGTGTGTGTGTTTCTGTGTGTGTGTGTGTGTAGGGCCAGTGTTTCGGGTCTTCCAAAGAATTAAGTGACTCAAGGTAGATCATTCTCAACCTATCTTTGATTCAAAGATTGTTTTTAATTATTAAAAGCCTCTTAATGATTAGGAAATACTGGATAAAAAGCCCAGAACCACAGATTTTTGCAGCTCTTAAGCATGCCCTCACCGTTGCTTGTAGAGATACACCATCTCTTTTCCTATGTAAATTTTATGTACCTTTCTGCATAGTTCACAGCTTCATCAAAAACTATAGAAATTAGAAGGTGTGCTCATCCAAAATTTACCTACAGTAAGCAGGCTAGATAGGCTTTATTGCTTCTACTTTGTTAGCAAGAGCTTGTTACTTTTGTTACCTGTTTTGTGAAGAAGCTCTCCTGTTGTTAGGATATTATATATAAAGTAGGTACTAGTCTTCCTCATATTTTCTAAGAAAAGAGCAACCAGTGATTCAGGCATATGGGGAGGATTGAGGAGGTCCAGCAGCCCCTGACTAGCTGTCTTATTCAGCTACTTTAATTTAAATTTAGGACAGATTTCACAAAGTATATTCTGTCATTTTCTGCTGGTTGGTTAGCTGCCACATGCTGTAAATCTCCTTCTCACATGTCCAATATTTTTTTCTGAGTAGTTTATTAACTTTGTCCAAGAATCAAGGTAATACTTGAAGTGTTAATGTCCATGGGCAAGAGGCCCTAACTTTCAGCTTGGCAATGCCTACATCCACTTCTAAATGCAGGCTTTGCAGCAGCCTTTCAAATAGCATCAGTAATTCAGTGCCCTTGGTTTCTTTGTGGTTCAACCTGAACCCCTGGGGTCTTAACTCCTGAGGATTTGAAGATATGCTGTTGAAATGCAATAATGGTTGGACGCTATGATCTGAACATAGAGACATAACATAAGTAATAGTGATTCTTTGAAAACAAAAATGTTTGAGATATCTGAAAGCGAATATGGAAAACTGTTAATCTCATTCCCTCATCTCATGGATATTTTTAAAAAATATTAAATTGATATGAATAAAAAAAAATATAGGCAAGTCATAAAAAGCTCAAATGGCATCCACAAAATGAAACACAGTATTGAAATGCTGAACAAAAAGTTAGGAATTGTCACCCATGTGCTGAATGAGGCAGATCTCCTGCAGAAAAAAACAGCAAGAGAGTGTGTAATTAATGATCTTTTTAAAATGCTTTTGCCTAGTTAGGTTCAGTTACAGCTCTACAGACAGCCCTATTTCTTTCTTTTCCTTCATTTTGAGTGCTTTTACTCCTTGAATTATTATTATGTATCCGGTTATATATAAAGAATTAGAATGTAAAATCATTGTTTCCTCTGTGTCACTTTGTTTCTCCAGCCTTCTAATGTTTGCAAAGTGAAACAGAGACTAAGGCTTCATTCCCATTCCATAGGAGGTAACATTCCAGCAGTTTATTAGGAGCAGGTGTTAAACAATTTATTCTGCTTCCCTTCCAATTGTGTCAGTGACTTACGATACTATTATGACTAGATACTTGCTAAACCATCTAACATAATTAGCAATGAAAAAGGGTTGTCCACTAACCAGCAGTGCTGTGCAAGGCAACGGGATGAATTTGCTTCCCATTTTTGTTCCAAATTTCCACCTTATTACTTTCATTTGTAAAATGTCAACTGGTGTTGCCTCCTGACAAATCTTGTGCAACATAATAAACCCAGTACTACAAAGCAGCTCATCCTTTTTACGTTGATATATACAATCACTGTGTGTGATGTGACTATTTTTTTTGGGTACATCCACGACATAATTTGTGATTCCTTTCTCAGATAAAGAATCAACACAGCATCAGGTTAGCATCAACATTAATGCTGTCTTTTAAACACAGTGGCTGGCCAAAGTGCTGAGCTTCATGGCTTGTTTTTGTTAGGGTGGGAGTGATAATTGAATCTGGCATCTCTGAAGCCATCCTGCTCATTTACAGTGTACAAAACTACAAAACCCTTTATCCCAAAATACAGAAGAAATAAAAGAGGAAATAAATTGTTCACACATAGATCCTTTTAATCCAGTCTCTGGCAGAAAAGTTCACTCATATTTTTGCACTACTACTGTATATATTATATGTAACATATGTATATGTGTATATAGTATACTGTATACTCATATTTTTGCACGACTATGCATATAGTACTTTCTTGTTGCCTTTTTTCTCACATTCTCTAGCTAATCTGCTCTGTGTCTCACACCTTTTAAAAACACTATCTTCTTATTCTGCTACTTATCCTGTGTATGTCTTGCAAAGACCTTTGCTTTAGCTTTTAATTTCTACTTACGTTTAATATACAGATCTCTGGTTCTAAAAATGAGCTTAGTCACAATTTTCAACTGTTTAAAAGGGAGGGAGGTTGGTCCCCGAAACTTTATCAAGGTGAAATTTGATGCCTATCCAATTACAAGAAAAATAAGACATTGAGCTCATCTGTATTACGGAACAGTTTGGTAGCTTTGTGCAAGAGGGTTAGTAATGAGTGGTACCAAGGGATATGAGGGAAGAAGATTCAGCCAAGACTGCTGAAGTCACCAGATCTCCAGGTGCCCAATATGTTTAAGGTTATTTTATAAACTGCAAAGCTTGTCTTTAACTCTGAGCTTCAGAGCTCTAGTCTTTATCCTGGTTTCTGCAGGCACCTGGAACAAGGCTTGAATGGCACTTAAAACATTATTTTTAAGCAGACAATAACTGAGCCTAGATAAGTTTAATCATCATTACTCAATGTCCAAAATGTGAACTCTGATTCATATTCTGTTTTTCTTTTTCCTTTCACTGGCACAATATTTTTACAGGGAGTCATATGAGGGTGGGAAAACATATTTGGAAACCTAAAGCTAATCTAGATCCAAAAGATGCAAATCAATGTGTTCTACCCTCATTGTACAGGGGCAGTCTGAGATGTGTGTTGAAACATTCCACATTATGGAGCTGGTCAATAAAGCCAAAACAGCTGAAGTTAAACTTTCTTCCAATTCTATGATTTATTTCTCAGAAATGATTTTTAGCTGTGATATTTTCTTTATATTTTATTTGACCACAGTTGTTCAGCTTGTCCTTGTATAAATAGTTTGTGGATTTGGATCTGCCTTTCATCCTATAAACCTTAATATGCTTCCAGAGAAATACACAGATTCGTATGTAATAGGGTTAGGAATATTAACTCATTCATGCAGTCACAGAAGTATAGCACTTCTGCAGATATAATAATACTTTTAAAATCACCTCTGATAAGCACAGAAATATTTCTGGGAAAATTTTATTACAAGTTGAAGTAAACTATTTTAGAAGGAAAAAATGTGCTCATTCCTTTCAAACATCCTATGAAAGGAAAGACCCATTTCGCAAACTCCTTGTTGAAGGTCACCCTGGGGACCACTGACTTTTTCACAATCACCACAGTGGGCTGCAGACGCGATTGAATGACTGATAGACAGATGGACTAATTTGCAGAGTATTGTGTGAGTTTTTAAGGCCATCACTCTCTAATCTGAAAGATTCCAAATAAAAGGAAAGGGCAGTATCACATGACCCAGCCACAAGTATTCTCTTAGCCAAAGCAAATTTACATCTTATAGACCATCTAGGCTTGGCCTCAGCTTGACCTTGATGTTTACGGATTAGATGAAAACTAGTGATGCAGTGTGTACATCTCGGGGACAAATTCGAAGCTGCTGTAAAGGATGTGGAAAAAAAACCACAGCAGACTAAAATATATTTTTAACTAATGATCAAAAACAAGTCTTGCTATATTCTCATGGTGTAGGGCTATCTGAATGTCATTCCTCTCTTTTGGCTGGTAGTTATCAGATTTCTATTTGAATCACTTCACTAGTTTTCTCCTCTAAGAGAAGTGTGCATAGTTTTCTAAAGTCTGACCACATTCTGTCATTCCAATTGTTTTTATTTGAATATCTTTATTTACCCATGTTCCTAGCATCCAGTCACAGGCATCTGGTCTATTCTTCTTGGAAAGTCACTTCCCTTGGAGACTCAAGGAGAAGGATTTTATAAGCATCTTTGTGTTTCTGTTGGCAAACTTATTGATGAACAACTTGAAGTTTACACTTGAGCTGTCCAAAGTTCCTTGTTGAATGAATTCAAAACCTGGATGGACTCTCGGTATCATTTCAACCTAAAAAGCTGGATTCTTGGTTTGCATTTGTTCCTAAAGCTGGAGATTTGTGAAGGTCTTTGCTTCTGTCATAGATTCTGCTTCTGCTTTCAGTTCGCATATAGCAATGAAGAGAAGTTTCATCAAGATGAGAGAGTTCAATGGACAGCCCAGAGATAGCCAGCCAGCAACCTGTGGCATAGGTATCTTATTCCTCACTGTCTTCTTGCCTGAAGGCCTCCAAGATTTGGGTAGGGGAGGGGGTCAGTGGTCATGTTCAACATTACAACAGCCTACTTTCTGGCATATTTTTTCCAGATTGTGTGATATTTGCATGCCAAAAAGTATGATAATCCTGTGAATAAGCTGCAGGCACACCATCATGTACTGGGTACCTCTTTCAGGGGTCAGGTGCAGTAGTTCACATGGACCGGAGGGTGACTCCTTGATGTGTATGTGCTTGGCTATAAGTGTTTACATTTTGGTCATCTCAGGGAGGCAACGATGGTCGCATGACATGTGACAGGAGGACCGGCACAAAACTGTGTTATGGTTTTGGTTTGATGACAGGAATATATATGATCATGTGATAGTGTAAACATCTTGTGACAAAGTCCAACATGTGGGTCACATAATTAATGTATGTCTAGCCATGTTTGAAGGCATGTTTGCTGCCTTCATGCAGCCTGCTTTTACAGAAGACTAAAGAGTCACGGGGCTAGAGCACTTATCTTGGATTTGGAGGCTTGGATACTGATTCCTGCTGTGCCACAGATTCCTTGTTATGATATGAAACAGACCTGAACCTCAGTTCCATGACTATTGAATGCGAAAATTAGTGCTATATTAGTGATTGTAATATACAATAACAGGGTTCATATGGGCAGTTTTAATAGAAGTCACTGGAAACATGTATAAGAGAATTCAGGATTAGATCTCATGCATTACATCTTCAGGAACAGCATCACATTCCCCACTGAGAATCAACAAATTCTGAGAAGTTCCATAGACTGGGAGAAATAATTGTATGAAAAAAACAAGCATTACATTACTGTCCTTGACTGAGTGGCCATGCCTGACATCCCTTTAGATGGCCATCCCTTTCTACAATGAACGTAGTAATTCATGCTCGAATGTTACACGTTTACATTACACAGAAATGGCAGCTGGTACAGTGTTACACCTGGTTATTAAGTGCAGTGTCATATAAAGTATGTTACTGCTACTTGCTGTGATTTTTGTCAGCTCTCAAGTTTTAAAGTCTGTTTTTCCAGTAAAGGTTGGTGTAACTTTGATTTGCCTACTCACATGTACCAAGTACTTAATCCTCCACAGTTGTTTTATGTGCCTAATTCCCTTTGAAACCATGAGAACTCAGCAAATAAATACATCTGAATATCAGGGCCAAATTTCTTATCACAGAGTTTCATGAATAGGATTTTTAAAAGTACACAAAAGATTTAGGAGTATACGCCTATTTGAAAAACATGAGTTTATGCTTTTAACTCTCGTAGGTTGGTCCTTTTCGTTTGGATAGATTTTCCAGAAGACTTGAATGTTCAGCAGTTTCTAATATCTTAAATAAGTTATTAAATTTATGAAGAAGCTGCTAGTGTTCAGCATCTATGAAACTCAGGCCACTGGATAGATGCCCAAGTGAATTTCCCTGTATAGTTGATATTCTTGGAATCTCTTCTAACATGACACCATGGTGATTTGTGATTAACTGCTGCTATAAAAGAGTACCCCTTGAACTACTGGCTTTAAAGAAGCTGGTTAATTCTCCATCTCCAACAAGTGATACTTGAACTTTCCAGAAGGATATTAGGCAATTGTCTGTGGGAAAGGAAGTGCCCAATGGGAAGGGGAGAAAAGCTATTAAGAAGTGATATGAACTATTTAAACGAGATATAGCTAATGGAAGGCATATTGATCCTCATTTTAGAACACATATTTATTGGATTCAGTGATCATTAGATTAATGTTTCCTTTGTTTTCTTCTCTTGGTATCAAATAGATGAGAAAGGGTGAGTGAAGGGGAAAAGGATGACTCAAACAGCAAGGGAGGTTTCTCTTAGGATTTTGACCATGATACTGTATTTTAATGCCTGCAATCAAAGGCAGATATCAGACAGGACTACTAGTAAGAAAGAAAAGAAAAATTTGGGAAGCAAACTACCTCTTTTCCATCACAACTTTGTGTCGCTTCTGGCACCTACATGTTCTGACATAATTTGTACAGCTTCTGAGCTCTAAATTTCGTCGTCCAATAAGCCTCCTTGCCTCTTGCACCTAATGACTCTCAATAGATCACTGCCTTGTTATGCTGTTGCTTGGTAATCTTTGCAATGGCTTTATTGCCTTATTTTACAGCTTGGATTGTTGTGTTATTGAACACTTGCTAATTAGTTTTCCTGCCAACCCGCTGTTTGCTTGGCTCTCACTTTCTCACTGGGCCATGGACAACATCCTTCCATGGCTTTTCTGTCAAACTCACCACCTGTTTCAGTTATGACCAAGTCCAATTTCTCTTCTGTCCCTTCCTACTCTTCTGTCTTCTGCAAAACTGTCGTCTTTGATAGATTATTTTTCCTTCTATCTTTCTATCATTCCCCAAAGTTCTTTTTCCCTTTCCATGAGCTCCTCTTCCAATATGGCTTCTACTACCCCTTCTATGATAAAAACTAAAAAATTCTGTTACTTTTTATGTTTATCTTCTACTGCCTTTCTTATAGGCTAAGTCTGCTTATCTGTCCATTTAAATATAATATACATAAAACCTGTCAGTCTGTCACTTGTCAAATTGTTAATACATATCAGATTGTCAGGATTTTTTTCTCCTCCATTTTTGTCACAGATGATGACTACTGTAATATCCCTGTCACTATAAAAGTGAGTGTCATCTGTGAAAGCTATTTTTTATTTCACTTTTGTAGAAGTCATACCAAAATCTTTCTTTTTTTTGCTTTTTCTGAATTCTTGACCTTTCATCTTCCAGAGTCAAGTAAAGAACTTGAAAACTGTAAACTCCTCATCTGTGGTTTCCTTGATGTCCACAGCATGCTCATGTCTGTCCAGCTAGTTTCTTTAAAACTGTGAAGATATTTACTATATCAAGTTTGGCCGTATTAACTTTGTCTTTGAGTCTTTCTTCTCCCCCATTGCAATATATTAAACTTTTCTACTCTGTTTTATGATCTTCATCTTTTCACTGCTATTGGTGCCTCAGCCTACTTCAATATTTCATGTGTTTGTCATCTATTTTTTCTTCCATGTTTAGTTGATCTCTAGAGGTCCCTTCCAAGCTCAACCATTCTGTGATTTGTGCACAGAACACATTGAACTACCAGCTCCTCTAAACCCTCTTCTTCTGGCAGGATCATGGAGAAGATGATGGGTGATAACAATTAAAGAAATCCCCAGGAAAGACTTAAGAGATGGATGCCACTCCTTTGTTTTGTGTGAATACATTATTGCAGTTCTTGAACTAAGCCTTTAAAAGAGCTTGCTTTCCTGACTAGCAAAATCTAGTTTCAGGTCTTGTACATTTAATTCATTAAATCTATGACTATACTGTACTTCTATCCTCTAGAAGTATTACTTCTGTAATATTGAGGGAAAAAATTAATCTCTGATTTTCTTTTGTGTAGATCGAATTTTTTTTTTAAATGCAATTAGTCAAAAGTTTATTGTATTTTATTTTGCAATACATCGCTCTTGTAGGAATTTTTGCCTAAACCCATGAATTCCCACAAACTATGGTTAAATATTCAAGATATGGAGGCAGATGTCAAAAGTGCCATCAGCAAATCTTTGACTAGTCTTAGCACAACATATTTTTGTCTAGCTTCTTAGGACTATGCATCCTGTATATTAATTGTCTAAACCATATATTTTTTCTTTTTTTTTCCCCTGAGCTCTGCCTATTTAGTTCTGATGTAATACAGAGTTAAGTCAAGTTATTTCCCACTGGATTAGCCCATATACTCAAATTATATTTCTCAGTTCCCTGTATAAATACCCATCTTGCAGCCTATACATTTTTGGGCAGTATTTAACCAAACACGGAATCCCACTGATGCAAACACAAGTAAATTCCACTGAAAAGTTATATGGATGACAGAATCAAGACCTCATAAAACCTAAGACTGCTATAGAGTTAACTAATCTGTAAACTTGCTTTCTAGAGAGGTTTAGAGTCACTGTGAGCAATTCTTCCGTATTGTAACATACAATTCATTATAAAGACTCAAAGTGGGATTATTTTCAACCCTTTCGTTTTCTTTAGCCCTAACAGGATTTGAATTTGCGTTTCATTTCTCACTCATATCTTTCCTCCTTGCTTTCAGATTTCCCCATTTGTTCTCCTTCACAAATGGATCTCGGGGCAAACATTTTGTATGTGGGATCGGTCGCCATGTTAAAAAGATTATCTCACCATGGAGCCCAGTGGCATTCAGCAACAACAGCGCTTATATTTTTCCCAAGTTGCCTTTATCTCTTAATCATTATTAGCTGACTAAGATTTATGACATCTTCTTCATCCAGAGATAAAATCAATTAGTTGAGAAATCTTTAGCTTGTTCACTATAGTGAAGAAACGCACTGCCGGCTTGGATGTGTATAATTGTATTTTCCAGTTGGGTGAGCCTGTGCACAGGAAAACAGCCCCAGCCCCCAGCAGGGAATGCTCAGCTGGTCCCAGCCTATTCAGGGCTCTTGGTGCCAGCTAGTGTTCAAAGCAGGAGGAGTGGGCCCTAAGGAGCCCAGAGGATTTTCCCGGCCCTCTTGGGTAATTTACACCAATCTTAAACATGTATGTTTGTCTGAAGTCTCTTTTATCAGCGTGGTAATCCCATTACGGACAAATGAAGATGTAATCACAGTTTATTCAAATCGTTTGGAAGCTTTATCCCCTTTTGAGAGAAAGGGGAAAGTACAATTGGCTGCAACTGACTTCTGAAGCTCCTACTGGGACACTAGCAAAACAAAAATGATTTTCAAAAAGTGCCAGCACCTGCATGTCGAAGGAAAAGTATAGCCTAAAGGGTCTCCGATCAAAGGAATCTCCTCCTGCCCATAGACTTTGCATCAAGTTCAGCACTATTATTACTAATTTAAAACAGAAAAGGTGAAAAAATAGTGTTTTTTCTCTTTGGCTTGTTCTGCAGCAGTATTTCCCTCTAATACTGTCTCTGCTTATTTCTGACAGTGGTAGTGAGGGTAGGGATACTGATCACACCGTGTATCCATCCCTGGGGGGGTACTGGCCACTTCTTTCTTGACTTCATGGAGTAATGTGATCTCACTGATGAACAGAATATCTTGGTCGGTAGTTTTCAGTATAGGGCCATGCTGCATGAAGTGATGCTTTCATTTCCATTAGCTAAAGTGAATCCCCTTGGTAAACTCTCATTGCCCTTAGAAATAATTATTTTTCTCTCTTTATGCCATCACAGTTCCCCAGCTGAGACTAGGAGTTCACTACATGAGTATATAATAAGCAAAGTGTTTTTGCTTTAAAGAACTTGTAATCTAAATGATCTGAATTTGGAAAGAGATTTGAAGCAACTTGCCTGGCACCACGCAGCATGATAGGTTAGGAACTGGGAATAGCCCTTCCCTCCCTAGCTCCGTAATATTGTTTTCAATTAAAACAAAACAGTATTTCCAGTGAGTGGTACTTGTATCATCCATTTTGCTGGGCCTTTCCATTTGTTGTCACAAGGTTTCTTGTGGCTACACAGTGAACTAGAATTGGTAAAGACTAGAAGTAACACAGCCAGGAAAAAAAAAAAAAAGAAAAGAAAGTAATTTTCAGTTGGATCAGTTCCCCTCTCTGAGTCATTCAGCTGTACAAACTCTTGTGCTGGCACCGTGGAGGAATGTCAAAGACATGAGAAGGAACTGCCTGGGGAAGCAAAGGACAGGATGCTCTACAGCAGTGTTCTCACTGCTGGCACTCACCAGTTTCACACGACTGAAATGGTGGCTGGTGCTTCCTCATGAGTTTCATCCTAGCTTCACACTCTGCTAGGGCTGTGTGGGTAGTGGCAGTGGCATATCCACTGGACTCGGTGCTGAGCACACATATATTCAGAAGAAAGCACTCAGCTATGTTTATTCTTCTATAAAATCTCGGCATCTTGTGGTATGGAAACCACTGCTTTAAAAGAAGAGTTGCAGAATCTACAAGCAGAAGCCTCAACAAGAAAGGTGTTGAAAAGCAGCAGATATTGGCCTGTCTTTAGGTAGTATCCAGAGATGAGAGGTACTAATGATCCTAGTGCAAGGGAGTTCTGTTTTGGTTTAGCATTATTTGCTTTGGTTCTTTGTTGCTCTTGTGTATAAAGTGATCATTTCCATGGATTTTAGAATACTGACCAGCATTTGATTGGAAATACTTTGAGCATGGTTATAATTTAATGAAAACACAAAATCAGTAAGACCAACCACTTGTACAGAAGAAATGGGTTTAATCTTTAATGAAATTGCTCTTTGAGAAAGCATGAGGCCATACTATCAAATCTGATATAATGCTGATCATTTAGTAGCTTGGCCAAGAGTACTAGTCCAAATGACTAGTAAGAGGATTTTTGTGAGTCACTAACTTCAATTTACTTTATTATACTTTGGTCCCAAGTACATCCTGCTCATTTTGCATATTTCAGAATTCATTTTTTTTTTCATCTGGGAGTTCCCTTCCAAAACTGTTGGACTTATAGGCTGAGATACAAAACAGAATTCAGACAACCTGTGGGACACAAGAGGGCTGGGGTTATAAAAAAGCCTTGCCATATCATAGAAAATCCCAATGCAAGTGAGAGCTTTCAAGAAAGCTCTGACAATGCTGCTGAACTTCATTACTTCATTACAGCATTTGTAGCTGTGAAAAGTGATCCTTCTGCAGTATTAAACAGCATAAACAGAAGACAGGGCACAACTGATTAGTGCATCAAGTAATCAAACTGAATGTGAAATGTGCATAAAGTATTTGGACTCCATTTAGATGTTGGAGATTGGTTCCAAAGCTCAATGAATTCTTTCATTAGTCTTTCAGTTTATCATACTTGTACTTTAGGATCTGTGTCTTAGAACCATTAGTATCTTGAGCAGCACGCTCAATTGCAGGTTTACATTAATCTGTTCATGAGTGTTTCATTTTCTGTCTGAAATTTCATTTGATTTGCTGATGTAAGGTCCCACAATGAAATATGGAGGGATCGAAACAACAGGAAAACTCAAGCTAGAATCATTATGTCATTTAAATTTTTGTCTTTTTGTGTTTGTTGATTACACTGCTAGAAAATACTAATGGATATCCATTCTCTCACTCTGTGTGATTCTTTTGTTGGCTTCCTGATGTCTAGTACCTGATGACGTAATATTTTTCCCAAGGTACATTTTAGGAATTCCAAGTATGACCTCTAGTTTTGAGTCTATTCTTTTATCAAACATTTAAAAAAATCAGTATTGATATTCTTTAAGTTAGTTAACCATAATTTGCAGATTTTTGATTTTGGTTCCTGAGAGAAGATGTCTTTTCAACCACATTAGCATTTTCAGTAAAATATGGTGGTTTATGCAAATATTTTTTGTGTTTTGGACTCAAAGATACATCTGAAAGAGATTCACTTTGGTGGGAAAAAAATCTCATTAAAAATATCTCCTTCCTTCAGCTGTAAAGATGTGGAAAAAAATAAAATCCAATATGAAAGGATCTCCTTCTTATTAAGAGGACACATTAAAATATTTCCCTTTTTGCTAAAAGCAGGGTTCTTTTTTAATGAATACTTAAAATTCATGTTTGCATGGAATGTCCATGCCAGAATGGAACACTTACAAAGCTATGTTTATCTAATAATTATTTTGAGAAAATAGAAGTTGAAAATCTGAAAATATTGAAATGTATCTTTTTGGTGGTCATTGAACAAAATATTAAATATTTTGATCATGAAAATACCTTAGCTTGTACTATAACAATACAGCCTACCTTAGTTATTATTAGTTATTAGTCATTATTTCCATTCCAATAAAATAAATACAGTCATTTCCATAATGATTGTATTTAGGGCCCGACAGCCATTGGAATTCTCTGATGAAAGAACTTTACATGGAAGCTGATGTTCTTCCGTTCCTAAGTAATAGTGTTATCATAGCTTTGGAGAAGAAGACAGCATATTTTTGATTATTGATTGAAGCATGACAACGATCTCTACTGCTCTACACAGCTATCCTTATTGTTATCATAATTATCTTGGTTTCAAAAGTTCATTAGGGACATCCAATTAACTGTATAATAGTAAACTTTATTGTAAGTGTTGAGAAACATGCTGACCCTGAGGCTGTGGGATAATGTGGTCTAGCTGAATACAGGATATCCTGAATTAAGCAGCTTATGAAAATTTGTTTTTATTGTTTCCCTTATATAATATGCCATAGAATAAGCAAGTGTCATAAGTGGTACAATACTACCGTCCTCCTAATTTGCTCTTTTTACTTCCTATAATTTTTTTTGACTATTACCATAGAGGATCTGTAACAATCTCCCTGGTTAGAACATTATTCAGACTTGATGAGTGATTTAAGAGGAGTAGAAGACTCAAGTCCCATCTGAGACACTTACTGAACTCAAACTTATATCTAAATGTTTACTTACACAAAACTAGAACAACGAGGAGCCCTTTTGCTACCAATCCCCAAGCCTGTAAAGCAGAGAATAACTCAATTACAAAATTTTGCCTGCCTCTGTAAATAAGTAGCTTTTGTTTTAATGATCCTTAAGAGTTTTCCTTATTGGTTTGAGCATGTGTTATATCCTACCGTGAAGGTATTTTTGCTTCTTCAATCAGAAGATCAGAATTCGACTAATTAAATAAGTGTAAGAATTAATAATACCACAACTTTTTGCAGAGTTTTTCGATAAACACAAGAAGCAGACTACCTGATGTGTCCTAGGGAGCTTGGAATCTGTAGTGTAGGATCACTGTTGACATCCTGACATTCCTGATCCTGGTGGGTAAATGTCAAATTCAGATTTACTTCCCGTTTCTTATGAAAGGATACATATGGCCTTACCAGCTTTTTTCTGTGAGCTCTTCAAAATTTACAGTACTCACATTGTGTTTTGTCATTAGAATAAACCCTGGAATTGTAAAAATATTAAAATCATGTTAGTGACTAGTGATTTTAGTGAGTTCGCTACATAGTTCGCATTTTTTTTTTGTACAACACAATCTACAGCTATGCTATATCCCTTTATGTTTACCATGACTCTGTGTGGCAGAGTTGGCAAGAATATGAATCTGAGCCAATACACTAGCTATATTTCACGTCCTATATTTTATGATACAGAGAAAAAGGGGTCAATGAGAAAATTCGGAGTGAAACAATAAAAACAACATTTAGTAACATGAGCATATAGAAGCATTTTAGATATTTATGTGTAGGATAGACCTTTTCTTTCTAGTCAAGAGGAAAGAACATAGTAGAGATACGAACTACTGAAGATAAAACTGTGGTATGATATGGTATAGTTCTGATACATACTCTATAAGAAAAAAGAGAAAATTTTATACGGATCATACTGCAATGAGAAGTCTGGAAGTTATCATGATTTAATGATGTAAGAGAAAAAAAAATGACACTGTAGCCCAAAGACCAAGAGTTTATGTTGACCTAAAGAATAAAATTACCCTTCCTTTCTGCCTTCTGCAAATACAGGTTTCCAGTTTTCACGGATTTAGTCTACGGGCTCTATCTGCCCTTCCTTCTCTTCCTCTGCTAGGCCTATATTTTGTGTAGTTGCAGGGCAGCACCACAACCTCTTTGCTACTCTAGGACTTCTTATACAAGATAGAGTTGATGGCCACATCTACCTGCCAGCTGTGCCTGCTGTGTGAAATCGCTGGGCAGCAGAGTAGCCACAGCACCATGTTCAAAACAGAGCCTCATCATGAAGCTTATTCCCCATCACAGCACATTGCTGAGGCTTCTGCTACATGGCTGCATCTGTTGTGACAGATTCCTCTTCTGGCACATCACTGACTCATGCACTAGGATAGACGAAATGACAGCTCTGAGTCAATTCGTGAATTTGGTAAGTCCGAGGCAGGTAGCTGGGAAGAAACTCTCACGTTTGAAGGATTGTATTTTACAGTAAAAAAAATGCAACAGCACTTATCTTGAACAGTTCGCTTAATGAAGTTGAAAAGTTTATTGGCACTTAGTGTCACCTAAATCACAGAATCACAGAATGGTTAAGGTTGGAAGGGACCTCTAGAGATCGTCTACTCCAAATCCCCTGCTCCAGCAGAGACACCCAGAGCACGGGGCACAGGGTGACATCCAGGCGGGTTTTGAAGACTTCCAGAGAAGGAGACTCCACAACCTCCCTGGGCGGCCTGTTCCAGGGCTCTATCACCCCCCTAGTAAAGAAGTTCCTCCTCACATGGAGATGGAACTTCCTGTGTTTCAGCTTGTACCCATAAATCCTCATGAGGACTTCTCACCATTCTCTGAAGCTTAAGTGCCTCTATACTTGGATCTATGAAGAGGTATCTCTCTGCTGAAAACTCAGTCTAGAAGTCAGTGCTGAGACAAGGGACTTGTTCTGTTTCATAGGCTCAGTCTTGAAACTGAAATATAGAAAATAGAAGGATGAGGAATGAGGAAATAGAAGTTCCACTCTGCTGTTCTCTGCTGCAATCCGCAAGGAATGCAAGACTAATGGGGCCAGCACTCACACACAAAAGGAATCCTCACCCTGAAATAATGGCTTGGGCACTCAGTGGGAATTAGAGAGACCAAGGTTCAATATTGTGCATTATACGGTCCCTGTACTCCTGAGTGAGGACTCCCACTACTAGGGTGCTTCCTAAGGTTCAAGGGAAAGAGAAGCAACAATTAGCTGTCTTTGTCCTGCTACGTTTTAAAATTAATTTAATATATTGGTGTCTGCTGCATATGTTGTGAGAATATTGAAAAGATCAGACCAGATTTAACAGAATTAACACTTACAGGTATGACAATCAGAGAATTAAGATATCCTTAGGATATCAAAATGCAGCAATAATTTTTGGGGGGTTTGCCACTGTATCTATAGCCACCATAGTCCTGCTTCAATCCTGATCTAAATATTTAAGTCCTTTATTGGATTTTATTTATTATTGTTCCAAATTAGTCAAGTGGTAGAAATTAAGGTTTTTTACCAATTCATTTGAATGAATGTGTTCATTGAAGCATCGGTCAAATTTCAAATACCATATCCCATTAAAAGCAGCAAAGTCTTCTAGGCAAAGAACATTAAAAAGAACAAAGTTACTTTTATTTTTAGCTGCTTTAGGAATCGGCTACTGAATAATTTCTTTCAGGAGTTTGAAAGAAGGTACGAAGGAGGTTTTGGGGTTTGCATTTGTTACACACCATGGGTTGAATTCCTTCTTTATATTATTTGGAGTAAATCAGAAGCAGCCCCAGTGAAATCAATGGAGTTACGCAATCGTAAAATTGGTTAGTGATCAGAGTGGGGCTGAGTAGGCCTATGACATTAATCAGTTTTAAAGATCAGGTCCCTACCTACTTAATTTCTAGGAAACAGCACAATGTGACATTACAAGGATCCCATTTAGAGACACACACACTCTGTAGATCAAAGCAGGAACTACTGGAAATGCTTTCTGAAGGTATGTGTAACTATAAAATGTTTTGAGTGGCTGCCCGTATTTTGTAATCAGGGTTGTAAAGTTTTGTGATACTCTTGATGTCTGCAGATGTTATGTGGCCCGTGGCACAGAGCTGATGTTCTAAATTACCAATTATGCACCTAATAGAGCCCTGAGAACTGAATCCTGTCGTCCTCTGGGTACTGGGACACTCTTTAAACACTAGCAAAGGACCACTGTTATAAATAAAACTCTGTCTCCATAGCTACAGGTAGTTCAGTGCTCAGCTTTCAACACTTTAAAAAGGTAATTACTGTCTTTTTCCTTTATATTTTTCTATTCTTGGTTTATAACAGCAGTAATAACCTCCAGAGTTGGGCATTTCCTGTCAATTAATGACTGATAGTGTTAAAAACCCTTGGCTTTACCTCAAGCCCTCAAATCCTCCAGCCAGTCATTAACTTCCAGGAAGTGCTCTTCCCCATAGCCATTATAGCTTAATTATGTAAACCTGGATTAGAAATTTAATTAGATGACTTTACCATTCTCTGATGCTCTCCCCTTCCCCCATTATCCCAAGAATTACTATTTGCTGTAGTTGTTAGCCGGTGTGGCTGATGTTTATTCCAGAATAATGCCAATAGAGCAAGATATAGTTGAACTCTATGATGCAAATTGATTCTCATTTAGCCCTTAATCAATAGAATTTATCTGCATATCTGCTTGCAAAGAGTACGTTATATTACAGTATACTCTATATTTTAAGAGATTGTTAAATTATAGAGTACACTATATTATAGAAAAAATAATCTTCCAAAATTCTAGTTGGTACTGTTTTCTGGTGACAAGAACAATTATGATCTGGAGTTTTTGACTCAATATAATCTCCAATGTCATAAATGGAAGAAAACTTCTGATGGAGGATACTGAATTTCTGTTTCAACTTCCTGCCTTCAAATTGACCTACTTTGAACACAAGTGTTCTGCTTCTTAATAAATTTTCACTAATTTCTCTTAAAATTCTCTATTACTGTTGTAGGCAAACAGCTCAAAATAGGATTAGTATTCCTGACCCATTTCTAATCAGATATCTCTTGAAGGTGCTTTCACAGATCTGGCCTTCTTTACAGGGCCAAGATTCTTTTAAATAATAGCTAACACAGAACCTCCCCAAAAAGAGGGACAGATAAAAGTGCTTCTCCTCATTTATCATGCCATTTTGTTTACTCCCAGTTTTTAAAGCAGATATAGTATAGCTACTGCAATGCTGATCCCACAATGCTGCAAGGAGCCTCTAGGAAGGCTCTGCAACTTTTCTGCCACAAACTAGTTGGGATATTTATGCACGTTGCATGTTCTTCCAGCACCCTCTGTTTTAAGCAGTGCATTAACAAAATCATCCCATTCAATCATCACAACCTGCCCCAGAAGACATAGGTCTTATCTGGTCATTAAGGAAAGACAGCAACTGAAGGGTATCATTCCCTTCTATTTGGACCAAACAGTAGTCAACCCATAAAATTCAGACTTATGATTTTGGAAGAACTTCTAAATCATTATTTGTTCCTGACTTCTGCTCAGGCTGTATGGCACCATTTAATGACTTAGTGTCTCTGGCACTCCATACAACTCTAACCACTCACATATTTCATAAAGTACTTCAGTGTTAATTGTTTTAATGTACAAAGGGCACATATTCTGGATCAAAGGACACTTTCTATAAAGTCTTATGTACGGCAGTACTGGTACAAAATATTACTTCTTGACATATAGGTCATGTTCTAACAAACAGAGGAACAGCAATAATGTGGACATGAAAAGAAATTAATATATTACTGAATCATCTCTTTATTTTAAAGTCCTTTTAAAAAAACATACTATGCCTGACTGTAGTATCCATCAATCCCTTATGGAAGCATTATCTTTTTATAACAACAACAACAATAACAACAACAAAGTACAAATGTCTTTTGAAAGCTCTTTAGCAGAAAGTAGTTCATTTCTACTGTGTATTTTAAAACAAACAAAACTAAAATCCCCCACAAAAAGAAAGCTCCTAAAAGATATAAAATACTATTCATTTTAAATCCCTTTCCTTTTCTTTAAGTTTAGGGTTTTACAGGAAAAATCCATTGAAATCTATCTATTACCATTGAAAAGGTAAAGAATGGATTCCAGAGCCAAAATGTTTATGTAAGATCTAACATTTCTTTTTAGATAAATTATTATATGAAATTTGTGTGTGTGTAATTAGTAAATTGGTAATTTAGTAAATAAAATCTGAGGCCAGCCTGTTGTGCAAGTGGAGGATAATCCTCAAAAAAAAAAAAAAAGTTTTATTTGATTTTCATTTGCTTTTTTAAAGGCACACTAAAAGAGAAAATTGAAGTATAGTATATAATTCCAGTCCTTTACTCATGTGCTGATGGGAAGAATGGGACTAGTGTAGAAGGCTGAACTTTGAAGTGCTCATAGTTCTTCTTCTCCATGGATACCCGCTTCTCCCTGTGACATAGTCTCTTTCCAGACCTATCTTGCACAGCATTAAAGCTGTGCTCCAAAGGATCCCTTCTATAATGGTGAATACTACAACACAGTAGGTGCAGAAGGCCAAGTGCTTCCAGTCCAGCTACTCCAGGAATAGTAATAGAGAAAATAAAGATGTCTTTAAAGAATATCCTTATGATCAGGGTGCATCAGTGCAAGAGGTATTATTAAGTGACTATATATTATAAATATACTTTCCTTCACTCCATAAGGAGATAAACTGAATCAGAGAATGGAGAGCAAATATGTAACGAGGTAGACTCCACTTTACGTCTTGGTTCTGCCATTATCCTGGGGAATGAGTTTGGAACCTTAGTTTCCCAATTATATAACGATACTTTCTTCCTGACTGAAAGGGATTATGATATATACTGATGAAAAGCATTAAATAAGGATTGGGATTTACCATATAGGGCTTCAAAGGAGTGGATTCAGTATTTTAAAGTACTCTGATTCATCAGTTGTTTTGATGATTCACATCTAGGATTTGAACTCATTTGCAGAAATCTGATCACTTTGGACTGGAGCAGAGAAGGGAGGAATGAGAAAGAAGAAAAAGAATCCTTTACTTTTCCTCAAAAGAGGTAGAGCCTCACCTGTTGGGAAGCTGTGTAATTTACAACAGTTGAAGATCCGGAACAAAATAAATAAAAGTTCAAAAAGCTATTGATTTCAGTGTAATAGTGTAGATATTGCAATTTGATAGTTTGTTAAAACATCAACATAAAATGCAAAATGATGCTTCCTTCATATTTGCATTTTATATTCTTTATCTGAGTTGCTATAGAATGTATTAAATGATGTTCTTTAGGTAGGAATGTTAACTAGTAAGGAAAAAGTTAATGCTAACAGAATATTAATTTCCAAGCATATCATAATAGACAAATTTAATTAACAATGAGATTTGCTGGCGTAATTTGCCAAACAAAAAATTAGAATGAATAGTAAAGATAAGGTAAGAAAAAAAAGGTTCTGAGCTGTATTTCAGAAAGCTAAGGTTTCTTGACGCATCATATCTACTGTAAAATGTTTATACAGAGAAAGACTTCTTTTTCTGGGAGGGCAGGAAATGTTTTTTTCCTGGTCTCCCAGGACCAATTTTAAGCTCAATGTGAGCCCCTCCAAAAAATTAGGAAGAATTACGAGACTGAGTCTTGTACTTTACAACATTATTTATCAACCTCAGGATCCATTTCGGACTCTCTGCTTTTGTGAGACTCAGAGATGAATCAGAAATCTAAGCTGTCTTAGTTATTCTATTTCTCTCAGGTTTCAAAAATATATCTGTATAAGTCTGTTTAGCTACTTCTCTGCAAAGAGAGATATTGTTGATTTAACTTACACTTACACTTATTTAGTATTTCTGTGGTTGAGTGCATTCATGCTGTTGTGTCCATGTCCACAACACATTACACTTTAATTTTTTCCTTGCAGATGAGATATCTGAGCCTTTCTGGTACTGCTTGGAGTTCTGTTATTTAGTGGGTCATTTTTGTGATGTAATGTGGGCTGCTGATTGGCATATGAGCAACAGTCGTTGGAGAGGCCCCTTTCTGATTCACTTGGTACCTCTGTTATTCCACTGCCAAATTGTTCTTCAAAATTGAATAACACTTCAAAAAAATGAACTTTTCATCTTTTATTTGTGCTACTAAAAATGAAAAGATTCCTGTAATATTTTCTGTGGTTTCTTTTTTTTTTTTATATATATATTTTTAGGAAAACTAAATGCTTAAGGCTGCAAACAAGAAATGGACTTCACAAATTAAGCATTACTTTAAACTGCCACAAAAGATTCTGGAGTAATAGTGACCGCAGTATCTCTGAAATATAAGAAAGCACCTTACTTTTACAATACGAGTCATGTAGAGAATTAACTGTACCTTGCATGAGAGCTGTGCATGTGAGTCAAACTGCATGTGAGTGCAGTGTGTAAGTAAGGCTGCATAGCCCAAAAGGCAGACAGTGTGAGACACAAGTAATGTCACGAATGGTGAGGGAATGAGAAGGAGCCAGATGATTAAACTGATGGGAGCCAAACAGGGCCATCGAGCCTTTGATGAGTGTCAGAGGTCACCTCCATACTGTTCCTGAAGTCCCCAGGACACACAACCTTACTGACCTAGTCACTAGATTAGACAAGAGTGTTGAGACTTCATCAGCAAACAACAGTCCAACAGATTTGGGCAACTGATAGATCACTAGGCAAATGCTGTAGAAAGGAGTGAAGTGGAGGCAGCTTGTCAGGAAGGAAAAAGACAGGGAGGAGAAGGAAATAAGAGAGAAGTGACTTCTTCTGTAAATTATTTCTTCTGAGTATATATCTAAACAGCAGGATTGAGATGTGTGAGAAATTCAGGATAAATATTGTTGAGATAGAAGAGTGAAAAGATCTCCAATTGGTGAGGTCAGTCTTCATGCTAATTCATCAACTGCTAAAGAGTTAGTGGAATTTTAGGTATTTCTGTAGTTCTATCAGAGGTTTCAATATTTACATACCATTTCCAAATGAATGAGGTATCAGCCTGGAAGTACAGTCAGCTACACTGTGGGTGTTATTGTACTCTTTTATTTTGTAGGGCAGGTTCGTTTTACACTTTGTGGTATGGTGCAAAAAAAGACAAAATCTACCTTTAAGCAGGTGTTATGTGGAGATATTACCTTTGGTTTCCGAAGGAATACAGCTACTAAACTAGCATGGTCCCAAGCTAGTAAGCTCCATCAGAATGGTTAACTCGTTTGGACCCAGAATAGTTCTGCTTGGCTACACTGTCCAGCAGCCTCAGAAAGCCTTCCTAAGTGCTCACTGTAACACTCTCCTGATTGGGATGCTTTTGAGATGAACACAATAATAAGTACATCCTATCTCAAAAGCTCACTGAAATTAGAAGGTGATATAAAATAATTTCTTATATGTGTTTTAGGAGCCATCTGGAATATTTTATTGATGTGTACTTTGTATAAATAAAGGTGTCAAGGGCCACATCAAGGACAGCTCAGACATTCCCATAAGGCTGGCAGGTATGACAGAGGAACTGTGTGATATCCACACACTTTTAGAGAGGCCATGTACCCTGTGGCATATCAGATGCTACTAAGAACATGATACGGGCAGTTCAATCACCAGATCAGGGAGGCTGTCTGTGTCTTCTCTTCAGTATTCGATGGCCAGCACAACTAAGAGCAAGAACAGTCCACTCAGGTGGCACGAGCTACTTCTCCTCCCCTGTGAGTTGCCATGCTGCAAACCAGATGTAGCCTGGAAGCCATTTAGACACTTTTGGGTCTTGCTGAAAGGTAAAGTAATGTTGAGAAGCAGGGCTTATTTGCTTGGGCACTGCACTGAGCTAACACATCTAAATGGCTTCCAGAGGCCTGCTAACTAACTCTCTGGCAAACCTGGCTGGCAATTGTTTGCATATGGCAGTGTGGCCAGACCCTGAGAGACAAAGATAGGTCTGGATTCTGCTCCTCCTCATGCGTTGCCATCAGAGCTGCTCACTGAGTTCCTCAGTGAGGGTGAGTCTCTGACGTTGTCTCTAACATGAGGATGAACAGGCCATAAGGAATCAAACTCTGCTGGAGTTTGCAGAAATAAGAAACAGGAAAGCAGACGTTCTTATGTATAACTTGGGAAAATTTGAAACAAATACATAGAAAATAAGTAAGATTCTATTTACCTTTGCTTTTTATAAGACATCCAGCAATGGGAAGATCTGAAAGTGTTATGAGTGAAACTAAATCATACAGAAGAGATACAGAAGGTACCCAGCAGAGTCCTAACATTTAGTATCATAGTTAAAATAACAGTTCAGAAGCCTATGTGGTTTGTTTACTTAAATGAATGTCTTTAGAGACATGATGATTATTTTTAAACTGAACACTCACAGTAACAATTACCTATGTTCTTAATGTCCATGAGTCTCAATAAATAGCCTGTGGATTTATGTCTTAGTGAGAACCAACCTATTAGTTTCAGTCATAAATCTCATGTGCCTTGTGTGCAAAGTGAATTTTAATAAAAATCATATAAGGAGCCAGACTTGCTATGCAGGGTTTCACGTGGCTGCCAACATTTGAAAACAATTAATAGAGACCTTTGGGGGGAGGGTAAGTAGAACCACGTCTTTAGCTTCTGTTGAAATACAGTGGACTCAGTGAACTTGCCTGAAGGACAGAATAAAGATTTTTTTTTTCTCTATAAAAAAAGGAATAAAAGAGTAAGTAGAGGCCATGACTTCAAAATAAAGGTAGATGGCACAGAAAGAGTCATTCCTCTGAGTCTCAGATATCACGCTGTCTGGCATCCTCCTGGGAAACAGAAACAGCACCAAGTATTTTAAAATTAATATAGCAAAATAATATAAATATATATCTGCTCTCCCTGGACTGAAAAAAGATTTTGGTCCCTAATGAACAAACGTAGTGTATGATTTTAGTTTCCAAAGTCTTGCCTTTGGTGCTCCTTGTGCATGCCATGGCTGAGCATACAAAATGTGCAGTATCAAATGGAGTCAAAAATTGAAGAAGTTGAGTCACTGATCATTTTTCTTCTTCTGGTCATTTCATTTTTTAAGTAAATAGCTCCGATTTAGAAAAATAAATATGAAAGACTTAAGAAGAATAGGTGAGATTCAGAACTTCAGCTCCTTTGCACTGTCTCCACAGGGCTGAGGGCTCAAAGGTTGTTCTCAAGGGGAGGCCAGCAATTTCTGTAACACACAAGGTGCCTCAGGGGTCATGTTGTTGTGTCTGCCCAGTCCATATAAGACTAGTTCAGCTGGTGTAAATTAACTCTGTTCACAGATTCTTCTGTAATATACTGAAGCAGAACTCTCTCATCACCAGGCTGGTATAGGACCTGGGACTGAAGAGTATCTTTGCTCTCCTTTTCCTCCCACTTTGGTTACACCAAATTTAACCAAATACAGCTGAGCGCCAGGACCACTTTTCTTCTGAGGAAATGGTAGATAAAGTAATCATGATTATTTATAATGGCAATAAATAGGTAGCCCTGGTCCAGGCAGGGATATCTGGCAGCGATATCGGAATAGCTACACTAGATCAGACCACTATTAAGAAAACATGACATAATTATATTGAGTTATTGAACTGGCATATAGAAGTTACCTATATATACTGTGCTGCTACTCACACACTCACATTTAAATCCAGATTGAGATGGTTTTAATTAAACTAGTAGTTGCAGATGGAATCAACCACTTCATCTTTTGTAATCTTTTGATTAAATAAAATGATTGACTCTAGTTTTGTGTTCACTTTTTTTAAGCAGCCAAAGTGTGGATCCTATTATCCACTACAGTGCGTATGTCCTAGTTGCACAGAAAACCTTGAGAGGCAGGTCAGTACTTTGAGGGGAAAAAGAATCAAATTAGACTGATTCAATTTGCATGAGCTATATCATATCCAAACATGAAAACCCAAGGTCAGCTAGTGTGTCACAGTGGCCTCAGAGATGCAAGTATTTTAGTCAGTCAGAAAGTGCCCTGGGTTTGGATAGTTCTGCTCAGAATATAGTAAGATGGACCAAGTTATTTCCTTCTCTAGTTAAGTCTTCCACAACACCTTCCTATTTTTTTAAGGAATATGGTAGTGTACTTGGTTAACTTCTCTAGTTTCAAATAGTTGCCATGAAGATATATTCACATCCTAACATAGCTTAAGGATGAATTTGTCATATATAGAAAATTTACACTCCTTCATTAGGAAGTAAGGAATCCTAATTTCCGCCTTTGGGTAAGTGTACACAGTGCTGGGTTTAGTTGCTGCCACTCAGGTAAAGGTAATTCGGTTCAAATTGGATTGCAGTTGGCTAGACATAAGGAAGAGAGCAAAAGCAGAATGCTCAAGAGTACTAAGAAATCTTGAGGAACAAAGCTGAGCACTGAATCCTACATATCCTAGCCTAGTGTTTAGTGGTATTGCAATTTATCCCATATGATCATTAGAAGATTGTTCCAAAATGGAGGAGGGTCTTTGTACGTACTTTTGTTGTCTTTAGGATCTGGGAGCCTTTTGGTATCTTGCAGTAAATGCTCAAGTCTAAGCTATAGTTTCAACCTTCTTTTTCTTGTCTTTGGAGATGCTACAGAGACTACTCAAATTACCCAAGAGGGCTGTGACGGTGTATCGTTTTGTTCAGCTTAGCTCTATGTAATTACACATGGGTAATCCTGGTCTATTTCTGTTATCCCTTAATTGAGCTATAAGATTTTTTTAAGCTTAAAAAATACCACAGGCTTTTTTCGGGGCTCTAAATTAAAATGCAACAATACAAAAAAGAGCCCTCCCCTGTCAATGCTATTGACAGATAATCTGCCAAACTTCATTGTAAAAGAAGATTTTTTTTTTAATTATGAAATCCCAAAGAAATCCTTTAATAGAACTATAACAATGGGGATTTTTTTAATTAATATTTTATTTTCATCTGCCGTGGAGTACTGTATCTCTATTTTCTCACTCTCAGCCAGAGGTTGTTTTTATGAGTAGATTATCAAACCTCTGAAAAAAGAAGTTCATAACAGAAATCTTGAGAGATCTTCAGCTGCATGGGTGGGCATGGCCCTGGCAATTGCATCTTTAAAAGCCTTATTCACACTATTGCTGTCATAACAGTGGCACCTGTTAGTTGTGCTGCTGCAGTATCTCAGTATTTCCATTATAAACCTCCCTTTTCATGAGTTCATTTCTTGGCTAATAAAAGTTTCCTCACAGCTGAAACTTGGCTGAAAGTAACTCTGCCTGGGAATAATTATTATTAATATATATTTTTTTATAAATTTCCTTTTAAAAATCTCTCTGTTATTTTTAAATTAAAAGAGAGAGAGAGGTTTACAAGGTTCAGATACATACACGGTGCATATACAACCAGATCTGGCAGCTCTGTTTAGAGTAACATGCCAACTAGAAATTAAAGGATCTAATTGTCCTGTGGATGATATGGCACGAAAGTGCCTATGCTGCTGCCAGTTGAGGAAAGGGGTCATGAAAATGTGCTAAGGAAAAAGCAGCGTGGAAGGTCTATTGCTCTTGCATACTTGGACAATGTTGGCTTCTAGCAAAAGCACAGCTCCTAGGCCAAGGCTTTTGGAAATAAATTAGGAAACTAAGGGTTCCAGTGAAGAAAAGTACAGTGGACTTAAGTTCTGTGTTTTGGAAGTGAATTGTATGCAGTAAATTATGAGGGGACCTAGAAAGCTGAGTTGACCTGGGCAACATAAGCTTTGGGGGCTCCATCAGGTGCGCCCAGCTTTCCCTGGATGGACAGTATTGAGCCAGGATGAGGCCAAAGTGCATCCTGCCTTCTTATCACGCTCCTCAGGATCTGCTGATGTGTTTTTCCCGGTTGTTCCCATGTCTCCTTATCAGACATGGAGCTTCCCGCAGCACTTTTGTACAGCCAGTGCCCCGACTTCCTCTCCTCCCACTGCGCCCAGCACGGAGCCTACACGGTCCCGCGCCTCGGGTCTCCGTGTGCTCCCTGCAAAGCTCCTGCATCCCACAGCATTCCGCATTGCCTTAAGAAACATGTGCTTCCTTGCCACTCCAGAAACCTGGATGGGAGGAGGTTGGCATGCACCCCTCATGACTAACGTGGAGCACGTATTTGAGAAACAGTATCTCCTCCTCTCCCAAATAATTCTGTGCTGAAAAGACATGTACAGCTGAAATATCTAGCAATATTGACCATCTATTTTTAGTCCAGACAGGAAAGGAAATGTAAATTGGAAAATTCCTGTGACTTCACAAAGGCAAATTCCCCCCAAGGGGGAATTCCCCCCCAATAGTATTTTCTATTGCAATAGAAAATACTAACAGTTTGTGCTGGCACATGCAAACAAAATCCCTGACATTACCTTCTCCTTATATATGCACTATATACATTATATAGTAGCATTTAGATGGTAAACAGACCTTGTAATGATGAGGATGAATTAAAATTGAAACAATGTCAACATAGTCCATTTTTTTAATTATAGAGAGACTAAGCAACTGAACTTCCAACTAGCAACCAAAGTTCAACCAGCACCCCTTGCATTCCTTCAGGAGTGGGTGTAATCTCTTCATATATAGTCCATCAATTTGTATATTTCCCGGTGTGTAGACACCAGGTTTCCCTTCAGCTCTGCCACGTTCTGCTCTGATGCAGGTTCCTCATCAGAAGCAGTGGTTGGTCCTGGGCCTGGGCAGCAGCACCCACAGCGTTTGGCTGCCTGGGAAGGGCAGTGCGAGGCAGCTCCTGTGCTGGAGGGATATGACAGGCAGCGAGAGCATCCCTGCTCCGATGCTCCGGGTGGGCACATGTGGATGCAGGTGGCCAGGAGCCAGGCGACATCCTGGGCGCTGGCTGGAGGGCTCTTTTTGGTTGCTCTCTGTGGTCAATTTGTACAAACTGGAACATAAGGGAGCATCTGGTAGCCCTGGGGCCAAACAGTCAAGCGAGAGGGGGAACCCCAATTCCATATCCCTGCCAGCCCTCTTTAAGGGCAAATATAGGAACCAAGTCTCAGAGCTAAGTATGAGAGTCAGTTTTCCCTACCCAACTAGAGTTATCGTGCTTATATTTGACATTTAATCTGTAGGAAAGATTGTCTCTTTGTCTTTTTTGTCTCTTATGAGGCAAAGTGGATGCCGTTCCAGGAACCAGAACAACCAGCTTCCAGCTCTGCTGCATTCTTACACGATGAAATATCTTGGGCCAGGGCATCCTACACATCCTACACAGAGGGGTCTTACAGCAGATAGGGAATCAAATTCCCCAGGCATCCCCTTATGTCCTAACTCTTGGTCTGTGGCACTCTCCGCTCTCCACTTAGAGGTGGTGTGAAACTTGCCCTTGGTTCCTTTGCATATCTAACGCCATCCTGAAATGTTGGGGAGTGAATGCTGCACTTAGCAAAGAAAGAAACTGAGTTTTCCCATTTTTCACCTTGTCAAGGAGGAAGATAGATGCCATCTGACTTTTTCATCCCATCCTCTCTCTCATCCTCTTTACGGCCCTCTTCACTACAAACTGGAGTAGTTTATAAATAAAGTGGCTCTTGCTGCAGCAGCCTGACTGCAGCCTGGTTGTGGCCTTCCCAAACAAAGTGCATCGTTACTTTGATTTACCCACTCTTAACATGAATATTATGCACCTCAAAGGAGGAACTGTAGCCTACACTGACAGGAATTTGTTGATTTGCAACCAACTGATGTTCTGGCCCTAGTATTTGTAAAATGTGATACAGCAATACAATTTTCTTGAGGAAAAAGTGCCAACTCCTACAACATCTAGCGGAAAGAATGCATTTTTTTAAATCAAATGAAGGGTATTCCTCTCACTTTCTTCTCTCACTTCTCTTTCTCTGGTGAGAGTATGTGAGACTTTCTTAGAAGTGCCTCTGATTCATCGCTCAATAGACAGAAAACGAATCAGGCCCAGAGACCTCAGATTATGCTATTTTTAACCACCAACAATTAGATGTTATTCAGTTAACTAACAACAGGATGGGAAAAAACTAAGAGGAATTGTAAATATATCCTAATAATTGTATTGGAGCATAGGATTTATAATTACTAAATGTGTGATAACTGCTTCCTAAATGCCCATGCTCTTTAAACAACCTAATTTATAATTTAAAAAGCTGACAACTCTTAAAGTGTTTTATTTTATCTTGTCTGAAATAATTGAAGAGTAAGTTATTGAAAACCTTTATTTTTCATTAGCCTTAAATTCAGCTACAATTAATGTGCCCAATTTGATTATAAACTGCACAAATTAAACAATAAAGAGCTGTCTAATGAGAAATTAATTATGAGGAACAGAAGAGGAGCTGGGCTGGATAAAAGCAATAAGTTATGGCCTATGGCAGGATGTGTCAGGTTTTAAAGGAGACAAAGGGCTTTTTCCTCAATGTGTGCCAGTGCTGATAGGGCTCATCACAGATCAGTAGATCCAGAAGCCATAACAGCACGGTAATTGAAACTGCCAAAATCAATAGTGCTGACAACCTTAATTAAATTAAATATGTCTCTGATGAGCTCAAACAGCATGGCAGCGGACCACTTGACCCTTTCTCCGCGCGCTGCTTGATAGACTGCAGCGCGCGCCGTGATGGATGTCACCCGGGAGGACAGTTGGAGCACTCGAGCTCCTGGAGAAAATTGCTCCAAGAGTAATGGACTCCCCAGCGGAACTGTATCTTTGACTCCAAAGTGCGACACTGAGTTTGCTGCTCGCTCCTGCTTTCGCCTAGCCAGGAAAAGCACTTTGCTTCTTCAGCCGGCAGCACCCGGGAGGGCTTCTGCATCCTGTCAGCTCTTCTCCTGCCTCGGAGCAAAAATTGCAGTTTTGTTTTCCAAGCGGACAAACAACTTCAGCAATCACAGCTGGCTGGCTGTGAAACAGTTGTGCCTCTCGTTTTGTTACAAGCATTGCACCTAGGAGATCAACTTGGAATTGGATCCAGCTCTGTCATTTTTTATTTGGTTGTTTTTTCTTTTTTCCAGATTCTGCCTTTATAAAACGAAAAGATTCAGCCGAGACATGTATTACCCTAGAATTATCCAAAAGATTGTCATGGGATTGTAAGAGGGAAAATACGAGCTATAAATGTACTGGAGACAAAGAAAAATTCTTGTTGCTTAAACCACAGGGCTGGAATCTCAGTTCAGCTGTATAGTCAGCATTTGTTTTTCTCGCTAGGAAATTGCATGAGTAAATATTTTTGCAGAGTGCTGTTCTCTTGACCATGTACTGCTGACTTCCTAAACAACATGAAATAATTGCACCTCTAGGTTTTCAAAATGTTTATGTCAGCATTAACAAACTGTTCCTTCATTATAAGCCTGTCAAAGATCAGAGGCTTAGATTATTGAAGCAGATTCCTTTCAAATGCTAAAGTTGTTGCTGTGACAACTGCAGGAGAGAATAGATTGTCAGAGGTGGACAAACTGTGGCTTTTCCATACCAAAAGGGTTTAAATAATCCACCTCCCTGTTTAGGAAAATACCTCAAGCACAGTAAACAATCTCCAGCTAAGCAGAGAGGTCTCAGAAAAGTAAAATGCTGTATTGCGTCTAAGAACCTATGGTTCTAAATCACGCTGTTGAGTTTCATCTATATAAATTAGGCTAATCTTAAAGAAATGTGATCTAGATACAATAATTTTGTTCCATGTTTAACATTTTATGAAAGACACCTATTCATATATTTTGGAGCATTGCTTCTCTGCTGAGCTGCATATGGAAATTTATGGTACTGAAAAAATTATACAAAAGATGATGTCCTTGAATCACTACCAGGCCCTCCTCAGTGCAGTTTATTGCACTGCTAATTTAAATACAGTTCTGTGTCAGACAGACTATTTTATTGCAGCCTCCTTAATCCAGTCGTGAAAACTTGGTAATCCAGTGCATGAGAAAGCAGTTTGCAGAGGGTGGAAGGGGATGCTGAATTTGAGGTTTCAAAACTTCCTGAGCCCAATTCTCTTTTTCTTTTTTTACTTTCTCCATTTTAGCTTTCTCTGTTTTATTCTCCATTTCTGTTTTCCTTTTCTTTTCTCATTTTCCATTTCTTTTTTCTTTCCACTTCTTTCTTCCATTTCTCTTCACTCATATCTTTGAGTTAAATTACAAGCAAAAATATCCATGTTAAGTGCTATGTGCTATGCACTATTTTTATTATTATTCATGGAGAAATACAGACAGGTAAGGATCAGATAGATGACAAACTCCTCATAAAAATCTCCAGTGGCTGGTGCAGTCTGTGCCTTTGAAAACTACCCACCTTCTAGTGACCATGCCAAATAATATTAACAACAGCAAGGGTCTTAATCACCACTCTTCTTCAAAGACGTTTGGCTCGCAATGGTGCTGCTGGGTTATGAGGGGAGAACTTGTAGGGTAAACGAGGCTGCCCAGAGGATGAACCAACAGCAGAAACCTTCTACATGAAACAAGATGGAAGCTCCAACAGGACTGCAGGTTGGTCAAGGGAGTATTTTCCCTGCTCTGCCCTGGCAGATGCTATCCTAGGCCCACAGGCCTGGCCTTCACAGCTCCTGCTGGGGTTGTCTCCTCAGCCCTTGTGAGTGGGTATTTTGCCACCCCACTGGCTGTCGCTTGCTACCTGACATGCTGTCATGCCTCATCCTATCCCCTCAGGCCTCACCTGTCAATCTTCCCATTTCTCTTTCTTTTAACTTCTCTCTTCGCATTGTGCCTGGTCCCTGGTTCCTTGCTCCCATCTGGAGTGAGTGCCTCTTCCTGCACTTTGGAAATCACCATATGTTGTCCCAGGGAGTACGGAGGCCTGGCTGAGTGTGCATGGGCCATGGTGCAGCCAGGCTGAGAAGATAAAGACAGTAGAGTGAGGTGGGGACCATATACTGATCATCTCCCCTGAGCTACCAGGAGGATTTTAGTGCCTAGAAATCAACTTACTAGAGAAGGGTGCTTGGGATGCACCACTCTTGTTGGGTTGTAGGAAAGGAGAAGAGGTGCCCAAGAGTGATCCTGCTTCTGCCTTTACCTTACTTCATCCTGCCCAAGGGTGATTGCTGGTGTATAACAATGGAAGAGTAACACACAGCCCTTTACTCCACCTGTCCATGACCTTCCTGGGCTGGGCAACCTTCCCTATCCACCCTATGGTATGTGCAGGATATGTACTCACCCTGGGTATGTGCAAGGAGAAAGGCTGCTATTGCTGCTGGCTTTCACCCAAGTCATGTGTGTCCTTGGGTAGCTCTGCTGCCTTCTTAATCTGCCAAAGTAGCTTGTTAATACTTTGCTGTCTCACATGGGGGTGCCAAAGAATGGGAGGGAGAATTCGCCTTGCCAAGTTCTGCACCTAGCTGCTGTTCCTGTACACCCAGAATGCACATCCCTTGCATGTGGTTTGGGTTTTCTTCCTTATCAACAGCTCTGACTTCTCCTCTAGCCTAACCTGCGTGTCTGTAGCTCACTCAGCAAGGACAAGCTTATCTTAAGGAGTTATCTTATCTTAAGTCCCTGTCTCTGGGACTCTGTAAACCTCTTCCCTTCCTTGCAGATACAGTTTTCTTTGGCAGAATATCAGGACAGTGACAACAACAAATAGCCAAGCACAAGTTTCTGAGTGACCATTCCCATGGAAGTGTCCCTCTGCAAGATCCCATACTCTCTGAGGCTTAGTGGAAAGAGCCTGAAGTGTTGTTTGCAGTGAGGCATCATGATGTGCTCCCATTGCACTGGACCTGGCCATGCCATTACCCCAGGAGATGCCCATGAGGTGGGTTGAAGTACCTAGGAGCATCGCTGAGCAGCCTCAGACGGCCCTTCCTTTGGACACAATGAGATGACTCATCATTTTGGACCAAGTGGTTAATGAGAACATTTCAATGGGGAGGTTGTGGGGTATTCTGGAAACGACTTGTGAAGTTAGTGAATGCCGTAAATACTCAGATTGGAGAACATGTCAATTTTACATTTTTCTGAAGGGCCTGAACTAGGCAAAAAATAATATTAACAAACCAGAAATAACACGCAAGGATTTTAAAACTTCATCCTTGAGGTTTTGCGCTTTTAATTTCTCTTGACCAGTGCATCTGTAGCAAGCCAAACATTCAAAGCCTGCTCTAGTTGAGAAAACAGTTTAGAAAAAGTGATTCTTCATCTGCTTACTCAAGATAGAGAAATTCTCTGGAGCCAAACTTTTCTGAATGTTTTGTTATTTTTGGCCAGCCAGACTATATCTCCCTAATCTTAAAGAACCCAAAGAATTTTCTTGTTGCCAAAGAAACATTTTGTGTTTAGGACAGATCTGATTAGCTACAGGCACCTTCATCATTCAATTTGCAAACTTCCATTCTGTCCCGTGGCTGCTGGCCTCCAAGGGACCATGTAGGGTGACCCTTGCCATTGAAATCTCAATATATAAATCCTCTGATTGAAGGCAAAAAAGTAGAGTAGCACAGAGATTTTGAATTGACTCCCAGTTTACGTATTCTAGTAATAATTTGGCCTTTATCTCCGGTTTTGTTCTCTGTTTTCTGAAGCTCCTGATTAATCTAGGCTGATGTGACTGTGCTCGTCTTGTGTCACCAGCCTTTGCAATGGGGAAAAAAACTAAGACAGCAAGACAGATAGCTCAGAAGGAGCAATTTGTATAAGGTGGAGAGCCACATTGATCATGTCATAGAACTGCTACTAATAACAAGGACAGTTCAGACTTAAGTAGAAATGATGCTCATTTTCACAAAGAAGCTTACTTGAATAGCTAGGCAGAGTTAAAGCCATGCAAAACAGTTTCTAAGTGCAATTTCTAGAAAAGAAATCTGAAAAAAAAGAAAGAAAAAACAAAGATTTTTTTTCATGTTCCTTCACTAAAAGAGTATATGGAAAATATTCCACAAAGCATTAGCATGTGTAGAGTGCATTTCTGGGATGGTTAAGAGAGGAGACACTGTGAGGAAAGCAGACCAAGGTTACAGTACTTAAGCAAGGGCAAATGTGTTGCCACACTGCCCCATTCAAAAATACAATGGCTGCGGCTGGTCTTGTTTTCATCCTCCAAAAAACTCTTTGCCTTGACACAAGCGAAATCTGAGCAATGGCTGCCAGCTGGGGATTCATCTGCTGTTTACTGCTTGCAGGAATCCTAAAGTGGTTATTGAAGCTTTTTGCCATGAGCTTACAATCTAAGTGTACATGCAACATTTTGTATTTGTATAATGTGAGATTCCTGAATTATTGGCCTTTAAACCAGACTTCTCTTTCTAATCAATATGTGAACTTGTTCATGTTTGGGGTACAGCTGCATGGAAAGTAAAACCTTCTGTACTGGGCCTTCTCATCGAACTTAATATCACCCAAGATCATTGCACTCCCCAAAGAGGTTGTCTTCAAATGCAGCTGGAAGAAATTCAGGGAGGACTGATCTCAGAAGCCTACCTAGCTGAAGCAGGTATTTGTATAACATACACTATACCACCAGGTGGCTTCCCATTTAAATATGGTTACAAGTTCTCTGTATATTTCTAATCTTTTCATGTTTTTCTTGTGTTCCAACATTATTAAAAATAATGCCATGGTACCAGTAGTCTTCAAGCAATTCTAAGATTTTGGAGTGCAGTATATCAGTGACTACTTATTTGAGTAGTTAATTAAAATTTTCCTAGTTGCAAGTGGATCAAAAGGTTTGTCAACATCCAAGACCATATGTCTTCTATACAACATAGTGAATTTTGTGATTTTCATTTTCAGTGTTTTCTATAAGATTTCTAGGAATCCATGAGCCACAGTTCTGTTGCCAACAAGTTACACCTTAAAACATTTTTAAGTATTTTCCGTTTCCTGCAAGACCGTTGCAAAGTGACAAATGGAGCAGCAAGCAAGACCAATGTCAACTCTTTAGCGGATAGAGGCTCTCTGCTTAGCTCAGAAATCAGAAATATTTCAGTAAGACTGCAAAGATGTGGCCTTGGAATGTGTCCAAAAGGCATCACTGCAAATATTGAGGGCTGAGTGCCCACTAGTATGTAGCTTTCCAGGGCAAGAGGGGAGACCTACTGGTCACAGACTCATAGAATCATTATGGTTGGAAAAGATCTTCAAGACCAGCAAGTCTAACCATAAGCCTTTCAGCACCATTCCTGTTAAACCTTGTCTCTAAGTGCCTCATCTACACGTTTCTTGAACAGTGCCAGGGATGGTGACTCCACCACTTCCTTGGGCAGCCTGTTCCAATGCCTGACTACTATTTCCACGTAGAAATTTTTCCTAGTATCTGACCTGAACCTTCCCTGAGGGTGCTACGTTGTAGGTTGGAAGCTGCCAGCCACATATGTTTGTGCCCTGCATGGGCTTTCCTTACTGTAGCTGTGGTGTCCAGCAGGCAGAGACCACAAGAGCAGCTGTGCCCTCTGCTACGTAGCACTGTGTTTGCCATTATGGTTGTGCTCTTGTCCAGCTAGATCATAAAAACCTAATGCTGCAGATTTGCTTAGTTCATTGTTGCATGCTCCTAACTGGAGAACAAAATAGCTCCTGTGCTTGACTTTGCTGAACTTCTTTGCTGAAAAATGCAATGCGATTGCTATGTTTTGCTGCACAAAGTTGTAGTGAATGGTTATTTGTTAATTGTTCTGCTGCAAAGTGATGAAACATATGACTTTGATTTTTCAAAAGGCAGAAAAAAGTGATTTTTGAATGCTTGTTACTTTTCTGTTTGAAAGAAAATAATTCATGGTCCTCTGGTAATGCTAGAATATGCTTTTGTTTTACTGTCTTAAAGTAAATATTATTGCCTTTAGTTTTACCCTCAAATAGACACAGCTAAATAATGTCACTTTTGTCCTTTCATTCATTTTGATTTAAATTTTAGAAATTTTGATGTCCCAATAGTGTCTTTTTGACACAGCACAAATGCAATGAATTGTGCGCCCTGAAGCACAGACCTTCAAAATTTAGAATAACAAGAGTTCATGCTGAAGGACATTTTATTGCCTTATTATTATACTATTATGGGAAATACTTGTAGGAGGAATGGTAATATTAAGAAATTATTGTTCATTTGAGTCATAGGTCAAATCAGAGACGCTATTGCAAATGTAGAGAAATTATCTTTACAGCTCCTAGAAGGTTAGATGGAGTTCAAGGCCAAGCATTCATACAACCCAGAAAGGTCAAATTATACATATGATAATACTTGGTGACAACAAAGCCAAAGGTCAAGTCTGTGGCATTGTTGTTGCACATACAGAGAAAATTGCCATTCAGATATCATATGGCATCCCCGTCGGCTCGCGGGCCAGAGCCTCATCTGGGCTCTGCTGCCCTAAAACAGATGACTCCAGTTATGCACCTGTATGTTACAAAGTATGTTCTTATTCTTTAATTTTCAGTCATGGTTCAATGATGTTCCATAAAGAAAGTAAGCACGTTCCCCTGTTTTTTTGGTCTTTTTCAGTTCCATTGGAATGGAAGTTCTGGCACCAAGAACTTCCATTTTCTCAGTACTTGCTCTTGCACCCCGAATTCCTATGCTAGCAGCATCCAAGGAGTGCTCCTGTAATGCGTAGATACTTAATAAGGGAATTAAGTATTTTAAATTATGGGAAAAAAAAGTAAGTATTCTTACAGGCTTTTTCATGTAAGTTTTAGACAAGTAAGGTTGTAACATTTTAGACATCCTTCAAACTGTTTTTCTGCCTGCTAACAGAATTAAACTTTTAAGTATCCTTTTAAAAAAAAAAAAAAAAAAAAGTAATTCGTAGTTTATTGCCTCGATTAAGTGGAATTAAAAATTGAGGTCTTTTTAATTAATTTAAGATCTTGTGAAAAGAGCCCACTCAAGTAACCAGTTTGAGAGCTTAAGGAGGAAGATACTTTTAGAGTAAATTTTCTTTTTTTTGCTGTAATAAGCTGCAGTGTAAGCATAGATCAAGTTTAATCATCCTTCCCAAACCAACAGGAGAAAAATGTTAATGATCCATAATTATGCATAAGGGAAATAGTCATTTGGGAGCATATTCAAACAACGACTTTTTTTTTTTTTTTTTTTAAACTTTGCTCTATTATACTATTCTTGTCATTTTAAAGTAATCTAATGTTAATTCGACTGATATATTTAGTGATAGTCCAGGCCTGCAGTGCCTTATACCTGTGTATAGCACATCTTTTTAACCATGTTCAGTAAGTGCCATCACAGATGGCACAATGTTCAATGATAATAATAATACAAAGCAAAGAAATGTTGCTGTTAAACAGAAACAGATTCCATATTAATTATCCTGTCATTTATTCAGATGTACGTAGACTGGGGAATGACTCAATAAGACAGCTAAAGCCAGAAAAATTCCACTGCAGGAAAAAAGTGACATTTTACTCTATGCCTAATTAAATGTATGCTCTTACAGGGATAATGGCCTTTAAATTTGTTGGCACAAGGCTGTACGCTCAGCCCTGCATTAAAAAAAAAGAGAAAAGTATCTGAAGTATCTGTTATATAACGAATGTGGTAATATACATTCAGTTAAAATTAACCTAATATTTCTAGATTATTTATATATACAAATACACACAGTTTACTTCAAAACCACTTTAAGTTGGGAGTAATCTATGGGGTTTCTTTAGACATTGTATTAATAGTTAAATACGGGTGACTGAAGTAAAAAAGACAATAAATAAGTAATATATAATTCTAGGAAAAATATTATAGCCTTAAAATTGAATCTGGTATTGGAGCTTATGAATGAATCAAATGCTATGTCCCCACAAAGGCCACTGTGCTCCATACCCTATGACTTCTGTCTTCAGGGCAGCTTCAGCAAGAGCAATTGCACAGGATGCCAGTGGACTCGTTTGCCTTATTTAATAATTACACACAGTAGCCGTTAAATTATGTTACCTTTTGTTCCATCATCTGTGAACATGTTTTCCCACCAAGTAAACAGCATCAGCTGATCACTGTGTCTTGGGGAGGCTGGGTAAGTGCATGGAGATAGTGATCATGCAAAACCACTCAGCAGTTCTCGTATGGGTTGCCGACAGAAATCTTGTTATCAAATTCATATCACATGGGTATATCATCGCTGGACTAGCTTAGCTTTTAAAGGTAATATCATAGTAAATCTTCTGTGGGGGAATTAGTATCACTTGAGTAATACAAATACAAATACTACTGTAAGTAGCGTTCTGAGGAGATTTTACCCTTTGGACATGAAAAGGAAGAATCATGAATGAAAAAAAAATCACAAAGACAAGATCAAATATCCAGCATTTCAACACAAAGCAATTGTACTATTTTTTCAATCCCTAGCTGATAAATCTGCTAGCTCATGTGTTTGCATTTTTTTTTAATCCCAGCTGTTGCTATCCATAGATGGTGTGAGAATCTCAGCTTTTGTTTATTTTCAGAAAGTGCCTTTTGAGCCCCGCTCATGATTGCATGGTCTTTACATCAAGGAATCACTGGTGACTGACTTCTCTGTGCTTTAGACTGGCAAAGCCATGGCAGCCTCCCAATAGCTACTGCACCCTAAATTATCTCCCCCATTTTCAGTTAGCTTAGTCCAATTTTAACTACTGAGTCAATCTAGTAATGAGTTAAGTAACCTGTAATCATAATTAATAATCTGTAATCTGTAATCATAATTAAGTGGTATGATGCGCTCTTCACCAGTCATTACTGAAAAAATGCCCCAGCCTGGGGCTAGTGAGCCTAGTGCTAGTGAAAAAGCCATTTTTTGAAGGCCACAGAGTTCATACCTTCCTATCCCATGTTGTGCTGAATGCTTGCTTCTACCTTCATTAGCCTAAATAACTGTGAATTATTTCCATTACTTCTTTATTAAGAATTGCCCTTTCTGCAGAGATGACAGCCGTGTTTCAGGGACAGGTTCCTTACAGCATTATCCGCCTGCACAGTCAGCACACGTGCTAGGTCTGTATGCCTGGAGGAGGAGAGACTGGTCTTAGGAGAAAGGCCTTGCAGAGCAGGATGGGACCGTTGCTGTGAGGCTGGGAGAGTCACAGTAGGCAAAGCAGGGCTCAGCAGCCCCAGCTCTCCAAGGCTTAGGGGTTAGAGACACTAACAGCTCCTGTGCAGGAGGTAGTCCCTGATATTTAGGCATCTGGCCCAGAAAGTGAGCTGGGCACCCAGAGCAGCTGCTCTCCACCCTGCCCTGACTGCTTCTCCTGGCCTCCTCCTGCTCCACCACTCCATCCCACTGGTTGGCCCCGGCCTAGCCCCATCCTTGCTTTTCCCCTGCCTTCCAACACCACCCAGAAACGGGAAAAGATGAGAGAAAAGTAGCTGCAATGGTTCTGGTCCCTTTCTAGAGGGCTGCCATCCCCCTTCCAGGATGCCCAGGATGCTGCCGTTCTCATCCCGGTGACTGCCATGCTGCCAGGGCGGGAACGAAGCACAGCCGACAGATTCCTGCTGCCTGGACAGACTCCGTCTCTGCCCTTGTGGGGGACCTGTGCCCGGTCCCGCTCGGCAGGGACTTCCTTGCCCTCAGTGGTGCAGCTTAAATGAGCACGCAGAGCCCTCGCTCCGTGTGACCCCTCTGTCGTGGTGCCACAGCTGTTTGTGCAACTGTGCGGCCAGCCAGATGGGAGAAGTGATTCTGCCTGGAAAGAAAAGCACGTTGCTTCTTGCTGGATGTTTAAATATTTTTTTTATTCCAGACAGATCAATTCCCTGCTCTGGATGCGCTGGGCAGGCACATGGAGAGCTGTGCCCGGGCAGCAGCGGGACAGCAGGGTGAGGGAGCAGGCAGACCCTGAGCTCATCCAACCACTCGAGATATACTCAAGGCCTGACAAATGTGACAGCTTATACTGATGGTAGACCAACTCACCTCCTGTCCTTCCCACGCAGGATTCACTGCCACTCTCCCTGCCCCGGTTTCTGCTCTGGCCAAAGCGTGAAGCTTTTGCAGGCAGTGGTGCAAGCAACGCTGGCTGCTTTGCTTGTACCTAAAGTGACCAACACCAGGAGCTGCATTATTGTGTAAATTACCCTCTCCCCAAACAGCTTCTCTGCCCACTTCATGGACGGTGCACAGCTTTGGTTACTGACTTCACTGTGCTGCTCCTCTGCGGTAGGTGAAGGGAAAACACACTCAGTGACTTGGGCTTCTCTCACTCTTCATCACCGAATATTGAAATAACTTACAGAAACCTTGATGCTCAACAGATAGTAAGCAAGTGTGCCAGGAATATTATTCTCTTTAGTATGGGTCAGGTCAAGTTCCCCAAATCAAAGTATCCCCAAACTGCCAATTAGGAAAAATAAAAGCTTGTTTTGATTAGCAAACGACAAACTATATTGAAGCCACAGAGAGAAAAACCACGCTGTTTTATACCGACTGCTCTCACATATTGCATACAGAATTTGAACGGTCCATTCATTCTGATTTACCTATTAATAAATAGTCAATAAAAGTATCTGACAGCTCTATCCATGTTTCCTTAACTGTATTTTCAAGGCAGTTTATCCTATATCTGGCAGATCCTAACCCCTATGAGCTAAACTTTGGAAGGTAGGATGCATTTCTCTTTCAAAGGCTCAGGGTAATAGCAAGTCCTTTCTGTTCCAAAGTCACAGTGAAGACAAGTTCCTCTTGATGAAAGCGCCACAGTTAATCCGCCTCAGGATTGGTGTCTCCAAGTAGCACCCTGGGGAACTAGAATAAAAAGAAGTGTTTTTTGCCTGGTGAGCTGTAGAGCTAGAGTGTATGAAAATCCTTGTTGTACAGTACGCTATATTGTTTCCCCAATGTATTTTTTTCTGTGCTCTGAATGAAATACTTATATGCAGGGAAATTGGCTTTGAGGCAGCGGATGAAATTGTAATGGTATCAGTGATCTGCCTTGCAGCAGAACAAGCCATCAGCTGATAGATCATGTTTAACCACACCAGGCTGGATCCCGCAGCCCTTTCTCATGCTTAGCAGACTCATAAATGTTAGGGGCTGTTTTGTTAACATCCGTGAGACTGCTCTGAGAAGTAGGGCTAATTCCAACCCAAACATATTAAGACTGTGTTGTTGATTAATTGCAAACCGTTGTAAAAGAAAGTAAGCCTTTATTTTTCTCTCTCTTTTTAATTATTTTGGAAAAAAAAATCACAGCAGTCTCAGCTATTTCAGTTCATTGCACTTTTTAAAATGTTCAAGGCAGATGAAGTCAAGGTTGGCTTTTTCAGTATAAGTTGTTTCATAGTGATTTTTCCTCTCTTTTTGCTGTTGTGTTTTTCAGTGCAATTGCTTTTGAGGGTGGCACCTGAACTTCTTCCACAGTTCTGAAAATCAAATCCTTTTCATTGTGTTTCGATACAGCCAAAGGTCCCGCTGAACATACAGGCTGTTGTGCCAGCACTTTGCCCTGACACAGGGAAAAGTAGAGTTCCTGTTTCATTGATTTTATCACTTCTTTACTCAGTGCTGTGATTCCTCTAAACTCTGAATGAAAGCTGACATTTTGTTGTGATTTTTTTTTCTCCTCTCCTTGTATTGATTTCTTATCTTAGAGCTGCACAGATGCAAGGAGTGAGAACGCTACATTTTTAAAAGACATAATTGCAGTGAGGTATTTGCGTGATCAGAGAGTAAGCAATAGCCTTTTCATCTTTGTAAAAGCATTTTCTTTGAATATTCTCTTTTGCTTTATGAAGGGTCGCCATTATATCTAAAACCAGACCGCTATATCTAAGGCTCAACTCTGCATGATGAAAGGTTTTCAAGATGCAGTTCCTGGCGACTAATTGGTGAGTACTTCCTCAGGACTTACTGTAAATCAATTTAATCTTGCCTCGCAATTGATGTGATAGGATTTCCAGTCAGCTGATGCTGAAGTATAATTTAACTTCAAGTGAGGCTCAGGCTGATGATGTAAACTGAAACCTTTCAAAGTACATATGGCACATGAAACCCCCAATTAATGATCAGTCAACCTTAACCAACCATCCTCAAATCATTCTCTGTCAAAAAATGGAAAATATTTGTCAGGGAATCCTTATAGCATGAAAAAGACCATGCGTTTGCAGGTTGCATGCTCATGGAAAGACTGCTGTTTGCCTCACTAGCTGATGCTCCTCACGAAGCATCAGACCATTGCCCATTTCTGCTATCTTTTCATCTCCTTTTAGAAACCTATTTCCTCAATTCAGCTTTTCCACCAAACTGTTCGACCAGCATTCATTCTGAGGGCAGGGAAAGGAAAGTGGCTTAATTTGTTCTTAAAAATGGGTAATTTCCTCAAGTTCTGAGAGCTGGTAAACCTGGCTCCATCTCAGGAACATTAGTGTTCTTTGTTTTGCAAACCTCATCAAATTTGCTGTTCAGAAGAACAATCTGTGCAGTGACTGGTGAAATCAGGCACTCTTATTTTTCGCTATTATAATACAGCTGTTAAAGCAATTCCTTTCTTTTCTATTCAAAGAATTCTGCTCTATTCTCTAGAGCAGAAATTTGTCTGGAGAAAAAAAAAACATTACAACTCCATTTATAAATGCCAATGGGTTGTTGTAATATTAAATACATTTGTTTCGATTATGCATATTCTCCTGAATACACGTTTGTTCTTGCTCTCACCTAACACCTGCTTTCTGTATATGTATTGTTGCCGTAATAGTGTCTTCTTCATCTTCTCATCACTGTTATTACAGACTAATTCCCAATTGGTATAAATTAGTTGCAGGTGGGCAGTTAATGCTTTAGGATGGAGCCCCTACTGCTTCTAATCTGAGCACCTCAGAGTGCTGTAGAAAATCCATATTTTTTTTCTGAAGAATTGTTTTACTTTTTCTGGGAGTACTCAAGACAAGGTGTATTTTGATTGCTCTCCTTTGTTACTCACACAGCTTGCTCAGGTAGTCAAATAGTTCACAGATATGTCAGGTAAATACTTTAGTTATTTAACTAAATCTTTTCCTTACTATATCCAAAGGATGGGGATAGTTTGCTCTTTATTACTTGCCTAACACTAAAAACTCCCTGAAACAAGAAAATATTGCTATCAACCCTTTACTGAGACAGAAACAAAAGCCCGAGCAAACAAACTGATTTGTTCTTTATAACATCACAAGTCCACAGCAGAGCTGGGACTGGTGTACAGATCATTTGGGGTCAAGTCTCAAGTCTGCTTGTTTCCTTTTTTTCTGCAAATGGGAGCTGCAAGGAGCACAAAAAAAGTGGCCTGAACTGACTTCTGTAATCTGGCATGTATTGTGAAAGCTCTGTCATCTTCCATTTTTATCAACTCTTTTGGGTTAAAATGTAACCATGTGACTGATAATTAGCTTGTCTGCGCCTTTACGGCGTCTCGGTTCTGAAACAATATGTAAAGTGTCAGTGAGGTAAAAGCAAAATTTAAAAATGCTTGATGTCTTGACTATAAAATGGTGTCAAAATAAGTGCTGTATCTTTTTGAAGAGAAAGTTGCTATTTCTTTTAGAGCAGCAGTATGGGATTTTTTTTTTTTCATTACAGCTCTGCATGCACTAGTCTCCTACAGGGCAAATTGCTTTATTTAACATGCCACAGAAAGCTACTACTGTTGCATCAGAGCGATGGAATGCTTCTCTTAAGCTGTAATGCCAATAATTGCCTTTGGACTTCCACACAAAGAAAGTTTTGGTCTTCAAACTGTCTGGAAGGGTTTGTCTGTAATTGCTGTAATGTACAATCACTCCTAGAATGAAAAGGAAAATGACATATATTTAGAAAGTTCAATAAGAACAGTGCAAACAAGCAATGCTATTATCCGAGATGGTGAATGAGCCTCATGTTCTGAGGCTGAGCTTCAGAAATTGTTTTATTGCACATGGTGAGCAGACACATTGTTAATATAAAAGTATAATGAAAGCAGTTGGACTAACCACAAGAACACCCTGTGAAGCATCCATGTTTGGT
Organism: Nothoprocta perdicaria; assembly: GCF_003342845.1. Lineage (NCBI taxonomy): Eukaryota > Metazoa > Chordata > Aves > Tinamiformes > Tinamidae > Nothoprocta > Nothoprocta perdicaria. The sequence goes on along the minus strand of NW_020454538.1, from coordinate 7,349,348 downwards.
TAAACATATTTGTCTGAATTCATACCAGGCAACCGGGCTGACAGATTACTTATGTCTGGATTCTTCTCTTTCAGATGAATTCCCATTGGAGTAGGTATATCCCACTGGTGCATGGAAAATTGCATTGCCCTCATCCTACAAAGGCAATTCAAAAGGTGAACTAGTGTGTATTTAACAATGGGTAAAACTCCAGTAGACTCTTGGACTTCAGATGCCAGCTTAGAGAAGTCCCTTGGCCAAATCTCTGCGCTCTTTAGCCACTGCATGAGTTTGACCCACTTGTAGCTGAAGCTAACCAGAGCATAAGAAAATGATGCGAGCAGAGAAAAGCATTGCGGGTATGGGTACAAGGCAAGGGTGGCCTAAAGGCATTGCTCTGGCTTGACATGATTTACTGCAATGTTCTTGGGGCCCTGGGATGCTGCTTTACTTGGGAGCTGTAGCGCAGGCAGCTCTCAGAAGACCCAACGGAAGGACACACAAGGCTGGGGGCTCGGGGCTCCCCCGCTGATATTGTGCTGCAGCGAGGAGAAAGGAAAAGCCAGAGAGGAGGAAGGAACAATTCAGCACTTTTAACAGAAATCTTGGCAAAACAGGAAAATAATTTTTTAAAGGTCTCTTGCAAAGTAATCTGTGGGACAGACCAAGCTGTTCTAGGTCATAGGTTTGCATATAACTTCCATGGTTTCTTCATCTTTTAGTCTTTTAAACACATAATATTTTTCTCATCATCTTATTCATCGCCATAGTAAGTAATGTGCTGTCCCAAATGGGAAGCTATCTTCAAATAAAAAATAATTCATTGATCTATGTGAATTTCAAAACAAATACCTATCCTGTCTTTTCATGAAAAAAGGTATTAATATTAAAATTAAATAAAAATATTTTCAATTTATTTTCGTCTCAGTGATATGTGTCGATGCATTTTTGACAGTATCAGTATCATATTCATGATTTCTTCCCATTTTACCTTACAAAATAGATTTTTAAAATAAATTGATATAATAAAATTGATTTTAAAATGGCTAGTGTTGGCTCCATGGCAACTCAGAGTGGCTAATGCAGAATTCTGATGACTCTGATGAATTTTTATCTTTTTTATTTTCTGGTTTTGATAAATCAAAGTGTTAAAGCAGATTATAATCCTTAAAATATATGTCCATTATAGATCTAAATAGTTTTCCCCTGTACTTGCATCTATTAAACGATATTTTTTTACTGGTCCTCCTATGGATATGTGCTAAGGCTTTGTGCCAGTAAAAAGGGTTCTGAGAACGGCGATATGCAAGATAGCTGCGCTTTTAATGGGATTTAAAGAACTCATAACAATGTATGTAAAAGAAATTCAGTCCTCAAAGTTAGAATGCCATGATCCATCACGTTACATAGGGAACTACAACTCACATGCAAGACAAAAACACTGCAGGTCATGCTGACAAGCTGCTCAGTGATGTGCACTCTGTAGATCACAACCCAACTAGATTATAACTTCCAAATAGTTTTTCTTTCTTCTTTATTTGTTCGGATTTGGATTGTCCTAACAAACCGGTGAAAGAGCTGGTAGCAAGTGGTCCAGCAGCTCCACTCTGAGCTCTCCAAGTCCCCGTTGCCCCTCAGTCTTGCTGCTGCCCATTCCCTTTTAGACTCCATGTCTCAGTAGCCCCTGCCCCAGGGCCAGGGCAGCCCCTTGGCCTGCAGCAGGGTCTACTGATAAGAACTTTGTGTGTTTTGGCAACTGATAAGGTGTGTTATGGCTTTTGTGAATTATATCGTAGGGAGTTCTGCTTGTGGTTTTGCTTTTGTCAGTGCGAGTGAGGTCCATGGCCACATTGTAAATGGTGTCTCTGAGAAATGTTTCCTGTTACCTCAGCAAACACGTGCAGACGTGTGATCTCGGATGGGGATGGTTCGAGTAGCACCCTTGGGACTTTGCTCCAGGAATGACAGGACTGCAATCCTGACAGGGTGCATTGCTGTATTACCTCAACGATGCAAGAGGCACACAGACATAGGTTATGATGCAGGTGGAAGGGAGGGAGGTGTGTTTGCGTGTCTAGCAAACTTAGGATATTGTGGAAATAATTTATGTCTTGACCACAAAAATTTGGAGGCTAAAACTGCTTAAGTAACTGTACATCTTTGCTACTATTACACTACGAAGCATTCAGTATTTTACAAAATCGCACCTCTATTTGATAATTTTATATATAGATAAGATTTTATATATAACAAATATATATATTCATATATATTTACATTAGCATAAGTATTTACATAAGTATACTCTACATTATATATACTTTAGTATATATATAATATATAGCATATATTATATAAGTATATATTACTTATATACTTACATCTATTATTAAAGTTATATGTTAACTTATATATATATACACATACATGCACATATTTATACACTCAAATATTTACACAGATAAAAGCTAATGAAAGCATAACAGTACTGGTGTCTAGGCACTTCCAAACTCTAGATGTGGAGCAAAGGAATCTAAAGCAAATTAAAACGAGTGGTTCTCAGCTAGTTCTTTTGTGCCAGGATCATATACTTTACACTATGCTTGACTTGGAGTGTGCATCAGTCATGCACAGATATGGTACTGAGTGGCCTTAGGTGCTGGGCATGTAGGAACCACAAGGGGAACAGACCCTTAAAACACTTGAGTGCTTGAGAAAAAGAAAATAAAAATCTGAAGAGCGTAAACATGCGGGAATATGTCAATTTTTTCTTTTGATTTGTCACTCTGCTTCTTTAATCCCCTTGTTGCTGTTGTTTTTTAATGTTTTAATAGATGGATTAAAAAAAAAAAAAAAAAAAAGACATTCCCAATGTAATCAATACTTGATTTTATAAAGTATTGCCCTTAATCTAACACATCTGTGTTATCTGATCCAAGACTATAGGATAGAGGGCTGGATTTTTAGATCATATGAATTCTTGCAGTAGACTTCAAGGGGGTTACACTAACTGCATCAAGTCAGTGAGTTGGTCGTGTTTGTTACTGGACTTTTAAGTGTTACCATATTTTTCCTGGTCTGTTACTGAAGCCCATACCAAGTACCACTCTAATAAAATGATTTCCTTTTGGCTGAGCTGATTTTTGCTTCAGGCTGGCATTTACTAACTTCAGGGAAGCTTTACTGCCACAGTGAACAGGAGGAAAAACTGTGTTTTTGTAGGAGTCCAGCATCTTCATGTTGATCTCCTGGCTTCTTGAGCCACTGCTTTCCAGGTACAACCTTCGTTTCTGGAGCACAAGGCCAGGCCACGTTGCCTGCGTCAAAACCTGCATGACCTGGAAGTGGAAATATGCAGATCTGCCCTGTCCCAAAACACAGCTCACAGTAGAAGTGATGGGCCTGGATCATCTCTGCCAGTCACAGTAGATCACAGAATCACAGAATCTTCAAGGTTGGAAGGGACCTCTAGAGATCATCTAGTCCAACCTTCCTGCTCCAGCAGGSAMACCYASAGCAYRKGRCACAGGGTGGCATCCAGGCGGGTTTGGAAGACCTCCAGAGAAGGAGACTCCACAACCTCCCTGGGCAGCCTGTTCCACTGCTCCATCACCCTCACAGTAAAGAAGTTCCTCCTCACATGGAGATGGAACATCCTGTGTTTCAGCTTGCACCCATTACCCCTTGTCCTATCACTGGCCACTACTGAGAAAAACTGGGCCTCCTCCTCCCTACAGTCTCCCTTCATGTATTTACACATGTTGATCAGGTCCCCTCTCAGCCTTCTCTTCTCCAAGATGAACAGGCTCAACTCACTCAGTGTCTCCTCATATGAGAGATGTCCCAGTCCCTTAATCATCTTTTTAGCTCTCCGCTGGACCCTCTCTAGGAGCTCCATGTCCCTTTTATACTGGGGAACCCAGAACTGCACACAGTATTCCAGGTGCGGCCTCACCAGAGCTGAGATGTCTCAGACATGGGTGACCGCCAGGTTTATTGTTGAGCAGAGATACTTTAGTGGGAGGAGCTAATAATAGTGGACCCAAGGTTGTCCATGCTTAGGGAAGATACTTGAAGCTGGGGTCAGTGTGAACAAGAACTGCACTGATGGGTCTAGAGGACTGAGAACAAGGACAGACAGCTGGAGAAATAGCCCCAAGTGGCTGCACTTACCACAAGAAAAAAAAAAAAAAAAAAAAAAAGGATTTCATCCCCTCCCAGGAGAAAAGATCAAGTACCAGTATTAAAGCAGCACTTAATTTAGCAATCGTTTAGGAATGATCAGCTGAAGTTGAGGACAGGGAGTTATGCTGGAACTAAAACAAGCTTTTTACTGTGTGGGTAATTAATTATTACAACAACCTCTGGCTTTAAATGACCTTTTCATCTTTTACTGTTTCCAACTTGAGAACAGCTCCTTTTCTGGAAGTTGTCTTTTATTCAAAAACACACTTTTTTTGAACTCCACGCTATTGTGACTGAATGGAGTCTGTGGTGCATATGGGAAGCTCTGTTAAACAATCTGATGTTCCCACCAGTCTTGAGACACTGCAGATGAACACAGAAATTTTTCAGGGTAACGATAGATGTGGAGGCTGCACCTCCCAGAGCAAAAGCCTCCATTTCAAGAAATGCCACCAAGAGCATGGAGATGGAGCTTGATGGTCACGTGGTTTCATTGCCTTCTTCAAGATAGCATCGTCTGCACACGCGTCTCTCCAAAGCAAATTAAGAGCAGCCCTTGGGCTCCTGGCACCGGGCCAGCACGGACCTCCTTTAAGTGCAGTCTGACTCCTTGCTGGAATAACCCTTGTCTCCACACAGGGAGAGTGGAGAGCACCCTCAGTTATTCAGGTCCCCTCAATCTGGACAGCAGCTCAGAGCACTCAGGCTTAAGTTCAGAAAGGTTTAGGAGTTCTCCTGTTTTTCCCTTCAGTAATTTCCTCAGCTCCCAGGAAGTTATCTGAAGAATGTCACTCCAGACTAATCTTTACCTAATGTGCTGCCCTTCAAGTGCTGAGCCCCGGGAATGCAATCCAGCTGCTTCCTTGCATCCTGATATCTAGAGAAGTTTCAGGGTGATTCTGCTGTTACTGTCTCTGTTTTTCCAGGCTACTTCAGCAGTTTTACAAGTTTGTCTCTATCTCTGCAAAAGCGATTCATTTTTCTCAACTCTGCAAACCGATAGCACTACTAACTAAAACACTGGGCTCTTCAGATGTCCATATTGCATTTCCTTTCAGATGTAATTTAATTTGAAAAGTCACATAAAAGCAACATCAAAGACCTAGTCGGTACTTTACATGAGTCTTACAATATGTGACACAAACACAAATAAAAATACTTTGTCACTGAGGGTAGAAAAGAGACAAAAAAAAAGGAGTAAAAAGAAGGAAATAAGTGGAAATACGATCTTTCAAAATCAGTAAACCAGTGGCTGTTTACTGCACTTAATCTATTTTTCCCAATGTCTTACACATTCTATATATACTTTAGGAGAAAATTAATTTTGTCGTATAACTAAAGATAAGATTAGTGCAGGTTCTTAGCAAGGCAAAGTATAACAACACTGCAGATCCCAGGGGCCTTTTTTATATTCTCCATTCTGAGTGTTGCTGCAGGTTTCAGTGAGTCCCACTCCCATGAAATTATCAGAAGGCTCCAGAAGTCCTTTATAGGCACCTGGGGACTAATCTGAAACCTGATGAAGGCAAAGGAACTACTGCCCTGAGCTTTAAAGAATTTAGATCACTGCATTTGGGGCAAACGATTGGGACAGCCCACAGTTTTGGTAGATCTCTTTTTTCACTATTTTCTATGTCTGTTCCAGCTTCTCTCTCTTGCCTCAAGCTAGCAAATGGCATCACTCTTCCTCTTGCAGTCCAGCCATTTGTATCAGGGGAAAAAAATGGGTGCTGTGCCCATGCTTTGGGAGACACTGTCATGCCCTTCTTCACCAGGTAATCCCAGCAAGAGGCTTGGGAAGGAGAGTTCACAGCCAGGCTTGTCACCATGTGGCTTTGGACTGGTCCACACTAGGACAGCAAGGAGAGGTGGTGGTGTGTGCTGGGAGCATGAGTAGAGCACAGGGCTGCAGGCAGCTCCTGTGCGATGGGATGTTGGCTTGGTCATGAAGGGAGACCCAAACTGCCCCCTCGTCTCCTTGGGAATTCTTAGCCCTTGGTGGAGAGTTGAGCCCAGGATGAGGAGGAAACCCAGGCTACAGTTTTCCAGGACAAGGGGCTTCCTGACTCCCACTCATCCATCCCAGGGATGAAGCCAGCTCTGGCCCTCTGAGTCACTCGGGGTCCTGTAGGGCAGAGCGGCATGGAGCTCCCCTGGGTATGGCTACAAAAAGTAGCACGGTGCCTGTTTAAACAAGTGTGTCTGAGCAGGAAAAGCAAACAGACAGCGAGCGACTTCAGTCTCCCTGCTCATACGATGCTTGCGGTGATAAGAAGGGATATATTTTCACATAATTGGGCTGTGTCAAGGCTCTGGCCGTTTGATCAGATAGGAACTTTCCATGTAGTCTCACATCAGAGGGCTAGTAAACTACAAATTAAGGCAGGCTTCAGATTTTGTCTGCGGAGTAGCCAAATAAATTGAATTTTATCCCAGAGGTCATAAGTGAGGGGGAAGGGAGGGGAAGAGGATACACAGCGAGGAGAAGAATAGTGTGACCAACAAAACTGAGCCCAAAACACAGGCAAGACTATGAAAATTAAATCATTTGAGAAAGGGCTCAGTTACTCCTGAAACTTTAAGCCCTGGGAAGATGTAGATCAGCGTCCTGGGCACCATCTGGGTCCTTTATGAGCCCATCTCGCAGAAGAGATCTGCAGGGCTGGAGAAGGGCGGCGGGATTTAATGCGCAATTGCTCCCTTAAAGACATTTTGTTGGCTTTTGCTCTGTTTGTGTGTTGCTTTCCATTTTATTTGGTGTTTGCCTACCTATAAGGCTGACTTGTTTGGACATGGAGAAACACCCTGGGGTACCTCACCCAGACTGGTGGAGGGAGGGCCCGGGAGTTCTCCACGCCCCTGCACCCAGCGATCCCGCCGTCCCTCGACGGGCACATCCCGCTGGCCTGCACACCCTGCGGCCTGGCCTATCCCTGCCCCAGGGCAGCCAGCTCGGCCTCCTTTCCCTCATGGAGCCTGCCCGGCCTGCCCCTGTGAAGGGAGCCCCCTGCCAGCCAGGGCTTTCCTCACCCATTCCTGCTGCTAATCCGTGCCAGGCTCCCCAGCCCTGTCCTCCACACGGATTCCCAGACTCCAGAAAAAAAGGCTAAGGGGCTCCAGGAGACCAGCTGGCTCCCAGCCAGCCCCACTGAAAATGGATCACAAGAACAAGATTTACTCTTCAGATCAGAGTTTCCAGTGACTTTCCAAGCTGCTCCTCGCTCTCTTTTCTTCACCTTCCATCTCCTCCATGCTCTCCCCCTCCATACTTTTATACTCCTCAAACTCTGAGACTCGAAGGTGCTGCTCACTGTCATTGCTGGAGCCCTTGCAGGGTAGCGCTCCGTCCCTTGTCAGCCTTGTGCACACGCCTGTGGCACTTCTTTTCCTGGCCCTGGTTATATGAATCATCAAGACTTAGCACTTGGATCAGCAAGTGAGGAAGAACCGAATTCTCTGTGAGGTTGCTGTTGCTTGTGTTTTCCCCCATAGCTAGCTGGTATCAAGAATCTACCTGTGCCTGCAGTGAGGAGGTAGAGATGCAACATATGAGTGTCCTGCATTTGCCATGTGGGTTACAAGTAGCTGATGCTACTTGAAAGCCTGGACAGGGTCCTACTTTGACCAATGAGCTGTTGAAAAGCAGGGTAGTCTCACCCCAATTGGGAGCTCACGCTTATTACACAAATAACATCAATAGCACATATATATGTGGAGAATGACATGAAAGCAGCTCGAGGCAGAATGATGTCTAGAAATGTTATCTCTTCTCTCCCAAATCCTAGTCAGCCCAGCAGTGGGCAAGCCAGGAATATTTTAGATTATGTCTATGCTTGTGGTTGATCAAAAGTCTGAGAGGAACATAAGCTTTCTGAAAGACAAATTCAGTTTCCCTACAAAATATTTGGGATTTTTTTTTCCCTTCTCTCTTGGCAGTGAGATTGTTTGGTTATATTGATTTATTAGATTGACGTAACTCACAGTATCATATCTAGCCATCAGCTGCCACTCAGCAAAAGGATGTGGTGAGATTACATTGCCAGAATAAGGTGCTGGAGTTCCTAAACAGGAGGTTACATATCATCAGGGCAGTTTCAAATATTTGTGGATGGCAGGAGTGTGATGTTGTTTTGTTTTTCCATTGGCAGAGACTGGAAGATTCCTGATGCCAGTCTGAGTACAGCTTCCTCTTCATGGGGACAGAAGAAAGGATATATATGTTCACATAAGAACATATATGTTCTGGTCTGGCAAATTTTTTGCACAAGTCCATCACTTTCTAAACATCCCAGCCAAGGAAGAAAGAAATCACCGCCCTGATCCTGTTTCCTCGAGTTCTGAGGAACTGGGTTTCAGGTTTTACAAATTAGAGAGGAGAGGGTCTTGTCCTGGGCAGCTATAGGACACCTCCAGGCAGGTCCAAAAGAAGCACCATGAGGTTCAGGTTCAGTGCCTACGTATTGAGCAGCGCCCAGCCTGGCTCCAGCTGCAACAGCGGCTCCAGAGGCAACAGCTGGAGGAGAAACACAGTGCCCCACATGGGCACTGGGTCTCCCTCAACTTTTCCTTCAATGTACTTTTCCCTCGGGAGCTGATTATTACCTATCTGAAATGTATATCCTTCCAAAAGGTAACTCTCTGCTATGAGTACAGAAAATCTCTGAGAAACAGCGCTAGACTGGGACTTCTGCAGTTTGCAGGGTCCTTTCAAGATGGGATGACATGCATTTCCTCCGCTATGTATGTTTTGCTAGTGTCCTTTGCATCACATATTTTCCAGTGTCTTAGAGCGATGTAAGGAATGGCTGTTACACAACAAGCAAAGAAGTGGGGGGATTAGTCCCATGGTCTTGCAAGTTTGGAGCATTTCATCTTCTTCAAAAGGGGGAAAAATAACTCTGTCCTTGTGAGCAAATGATTAGAAGAATACTGGGAATACAATAATTACCCCAAATGGAAACCCAGACCGCAGTGAAACAATACGGCTTTTGTAAACCGGCTCCGCCTGTTAAAAATCTAGGAAATCTCATAACTAGAACTGGTGAAATCCTTTTCTTATGCAACGATATGTAAAAGGCTCCTGAGAAATGAGGAGTAAACATGGGAATGCAGCAAAATAACATGGCAATGAACTTGCTCTGAGGATCGGAGATGGCCTCAGTGGTAACAGCGTGGATTCCTTCAACCACAAAGTATTTTCTCATGTTGCAGAATTTGGGACAAATTCCATTTCATGACATTTCGCCAATAAACAAGCACGTGAAGACAAATAAACCAAGACTTGCTCTAATCTACCTTGATCGTTGCGGAATTCAAGGGGGACGAAAGGAATTGGGAGGGAGACAGAACGTGGCTTTGAATGAATGTCCTTTATGCGAGAACGGCGAGACGATCATTTATATCCTTCATATTTTATAGTTTTGCCTCTAGGAAAGAAAAGACCAGCGGAGCCCCGACTATCATTTTCTCATAATGATCGCATTCAATCTAGTGATTCACAGTGAATCATATAATAAGGTTTCCATTTGAGCATGGGGAAAAAAAAAAAGGAGGGGGAGCTAAACTTCGTTAGTTCGCATTCATGCCCCCGGCCTCCTGTTTCCCTTGAACTGCCCAGTTCAAACGACTCACCCATGGGGCGAGATTTCTTTTCTCTCTCTCTCTCTCTCTCTCTCTCTCTTTTTCTTTTCTTTTCTTTTTTTTTTCTTTTTTTTTTTTTTTTCCCTCTGTTACCTTCCTAGCAATTAAAAAGAAAAAATGCGAGAAAAAGCTGACAGGTTAATTGTACGGTTTTCCTACAGCACCATTTCATCCGAGCACGTCTCTCCGGGGCCGGGGCCGGCTCTCGGGGCGGCGGGACGGGACGATGCCGGGTCCGGGCCGCAGGGGTGGAGGCCGCGGGCCCGGCGGAGCGCGGCGTGCGGAGGTGCCGCGCAGCGCGGGACAGCAGCGGCTCCCGTGCAGCACCGAGCCCGAAGGAGGACACCGAGCAGGAAAAGCGCCCTTGAAATAGGCTCCCCAGGGGCCCCGCTTGCAGCGCGTCAGAGGCGGGTAGGGGAGGTGAACGTCCCTTTTTAGCATTTCGGTCCAAACTCGCACCCACTGTGCCTCAGACCAGCAGGGACAGCCCGCTCCGCCAACCCTTCCTTCAGTTTGGGGCAAGACCGAGAGTTTTTCGGCACTTCGGGCTTTATTTCCCTCTCCAGATGCTATTGCAGACGTCCCTGCGCACACGTGTATGCACATAAATAAACCCGACAGCTCGCTGCTCATGCACGGGAAGGTGCAGACGAGGGTGGGATGCTCCGTCTGCTCTGGGGACCGTTGTAGGCTGCAGGCTCTTGAAGGTAAAAAAATAAAAAAATAAAAACAAAATAAAATACAATGAAAAGTGACCAGCGTAAAACGCGGAGGCTCGAAGGAGCCCGGCGGGGCGGCTCTTCCACGGCCGCGGGGCTGGAGGGAAGCGAGGCCGGGACAGCAGTAACGGGCAGCGGCCCCGGGACAGCGGGGAAGGCTCGAGGAGCCCCGAGCGCCGGGGCTGAGCGGGCACCGGGAGGCGGGTGTCCCGGGAGCAGAAGCCGCCGCGTCCCCGTGCCCGGCGCGGTGGCACCTCCGCAAAAACCGGCGCGTTGTCTCTGAAGGGGAACCTCCCGCCTTAGCCACGGGGCTTTCCCCGGGACAGCCAAGTTGTCTTTTGGGCAGAGCAAAGAGTCTCGGAGTCTGCTTGACATCTTGAAGCTTAAATAACCGTAAGGCATCGTTACTGCCTGGCAGCAAAGTGCCTCGTTACGCCTGATTGAGCTAATTGCTTTGAAATAGGATATATTATCTATAATTATAGAGATCTTGAAGGAGACGGCCAGCCTTTTCTTTCATCTTTTCCAAGTGCATCATAATGTAGCGATCAAATTAATTTGGGCCACTTGAAATAGTGCTTTCCTTTCAGCCCCTGCTCCGCGGAGCCTTAAAGAGACACGGACGCCTCGGCGGCTCGAGCGCGGGCACCCAAATTCCCGCTCAGCCGTCCCAGCGGAACCAACCAGGTGGCGGTAGCCTTAAAAACACTTCGGGTTACTTTTGATCTGTGCGAGAAGGAAAAGCGAAAGAGAGAGAGAGGTGGGAGGAAAAAGAAAAAAAAAGAAAAAAGAAAAAAAAAAAAAAGGAGAGAGCGGGACAGAAATTAAGTCTTTATGCTTTATTATATGTTCGGAGACAGGAGCGAGGAGACAGGACACGAGGGGCTGCTGAATGAAGACCGCGGGACGGTGCCCGCAGCAGGCAGCTCTTCCCGCGCCGTCGGGGCCGACCCTCGGGTTTGAAGCGACGTCGCAGAGCTGTCCAGCCGGCCACGGGGAGCTTTTACGTGTCAGGACACGGAGGGGGCCTTTCCGAATCCCCCGAGGCTCCCCGTGTTTTACAGAGCGCTCCAATCTCTTGCAGTCGGGAGTTACTGTCTCAGGGGAAATAAAAAATAGGGACAAGGAAAACAACATCAGCGACACCTCTTCTTTCTTATTAATTCAAAGATAACATTTACAAAAGATGGACAATGCCCTGAATGAGCTTAGGGCTGCCTCCTTCCCCCCCCTCCCCCTCCCCCATCCCCCACGCATCATTTGCTCGATTCCCTCTGAAATAAAATGCTAGGGGTAATCACTTTGCCTAGCACAGTCATTACATGAAACGGGACTGTTTAGGATGCTAATTGCCCAATATTGTTATCTAGCACAAGTGCCTTGAGGGAAGCGCCACTATTCCCAATAAAAACACTGGATTGGAACAAGCACCAATAAAGTCACCTACTTCCACCTTCCTTCTCTCCTCCCCAGCCCCTCACTTCAGTATCCCTTACAGCGAAGGCAGGAAAACAAGAACGCGAGTCATAATATGAACATAACCGAAGTAAAAGAAAAAAAAATCCTAAAATCCGCGGGTATTTCGGCCGTTCGGAGCACAGTAAGCAAGGCAAGAAGAGTTTTGATACTAAAAATTCTCCCGTTAAACAAAGAGAGTTATCTCGGAGGAGATTTCGTTTTGTAAACTCGATTTCTTCCTTGTTATCTGAGAGCTTCCCTGTTTCACTTACTTAGAAATAAAGGGGGGAAAGAGGAGGAAACAAGAAAAGAAAGAAACTTCTCTGGCTCCCCGTTCTCAGCCCGAGCCTTTGCCAGCATGAGAGTTAAAATCAAGCCCTGGCTATGGTACACTGATTAAAATACCACCAAGTATGACAGAAACGTAAACACAAAGCGTCCATTGCTGAGAGATAAATAAAGAGCTAATTATCTCGTTCTGTCAACTCTCAATGAAAGCGGGATCTCGCTCCCAGTATGGGATACACACTCATCTCTTCCATCCTCAGCAACATCCCAGTGTTCAGACCACTCTGGGAAAGAAAAGGAGAAAACAGCAGCTCTATTTCATATTTCTATCAGAACAATGAGATCGAAAGCAGCCTCGGAGTTGCCTAGAGGTCCAATAAACACATCATTTTTTTTCTTTTCCACGGTTGTATTTGGGATGAGGAAATAAAAATAATAAAGATCCTACCTGTAGGATCAGGGCAAAGAGTGAAACCCGACGTGAAACCCAACGTATCGCTATTTGTGTGCGCGTTTCCTTCATCGGGACAGGGGGATGGGGGGAAAATACACACACAAAAAGCGCATCTTTGAGCCGAGCATCGGGCTTTGGGAAAATGTCGTGTGATTGGTAGAGCAAACTAATTTTGTCGGGCTCAATGTGCCGATGTCCCAGGGCTAAGGCGCCTTGCTCCCTTGATGCGGGTTAACGTCCTCAATAGTCCCCCTCCAGCCCAAGCCTTTGATCAGACCGCTGCTGGCGCCTAAAAACAACATCACTTGTCTGCCTATTAGAGGCACTGACTAATCGTGACAGATTGTTTATTCTCGCAATTAGCGATGCAGCCGCTGCTGCGGGAGCCCCCCCGGCCCGCCCCCGGCCCGGCCCCCCGGCCCGACGGGGCGCGGCAGCCCCCGAGGTTCGGGCTCCGCCGCAGCTCCGGACCGGGGGGCGCCCCCCTGGCTGGGCACCCCCCTGGCAGGAGCCTTCAGAAGTCATCGGCAATTGGAAGGGGAAATCAAGGTATATAGTGCTATGCACTTGCGCTGTATTTGGGTAATAAGTGCATGCTCGGCACGGTCGTGTCTTTTTTTTTTTTTTTTTTTTTTTTTTTCACGGAGTCCCCTGCAAGACAACTAGATATCGGGGCCGCGCAAAGCCCCAAGTGTGCGTGGGAGATTCGTCCTTATAGCGGACTGCTGCCGTCCTTATAGAGGACTGCGACTGTAGAGCCTAGACGGGCAGCATGTACGTGTTTGGGCAGAGCTGCTTGCAGGATAATTCCTGTGGGATAATTCATTCCAATCCCATCCCGTTCCTTATCAGTTAATAAAATGTCTGCCATATCAATTCGTTTCATAATCTATACGCTTCTTATCTCCCATCTTTATAGGGGTCACTTAAAAGGGAAGGGAATGCGCGGCCCTGCCCCGTTTCGATAATTATCCCTAAATGAGGGCAGGAGCCTCCTGTGTTTCTCGGAGATTAGAGCCCCGCAGCTATCAATAAACTTTGCTCAGCGAGCGGCCAATCGCGCGATTAGAGCGCGACTCCATTTTACTGCACATCCGTCCTGGGCACCAGAATGAGGGGCCGTAAAACGAATTTACAGAACAGAATAGCCGCGAGTGGAAGGGGCGCGGGGCCTCGACGGCCCTTTGCGCGGCAGCGGGGGCTGCCTTCTCCGGACGCACTCACACATCCGGGCAGGATATATATATATGCACACACACACATATATATACATACACACATATATATACATACACATATATATACATATACGTATACATACATACACACATGTACCGCATTTCATCTGCATACACTCGGAGGCGCGGACCTGCGCACACACGTAAAATCCTGCAGGCCGACGTCAGTTAAAAAGAGGAATAAAACCAAAATAAAAACTAATTAAAAAGGAGGAAAAATCTTTTTTGTTTCATTATTTTCGTTTTTTGTTGTTTTTGTTTGCTTGTTTGTTTGTTTCCTGTAGTGTGCCGTTGGCCTCTGCGAACAGGGGAGATCACGTCAGAAGGGGCACTTGGGGTTGCCCAACATTGTTTTGGGAGCCGCTTTCCGGGCCGCTGCTCTTCCCCTGCCCAGGCACCCCGTTTTTCCCCGCCGTTAGCAGAGGCCCCGCGCGCCTCCCCCGTCGCCCCGCGGCGCGCCCTGCCCCG
>NW_020454538.1:7236639-7334688 GCF_003342845.1 Nothoprocta perdicaria | reverse complement strand
GTCGCTCCTCCCGCGCGGCGCCGCGGCGACAGCAGCGACAGCGCCAACAGCGCCGGGCCGCCTCTGCATGGCCCCTGCGCGGGACATGAGCAGCGCGGCCCCCGGCGTCCGCAGCGACGAGCCGCCCGCCTCCGCCTCCGCCTTCTGCAAGCCCGGCGGCGGCCTCCCCGCGGCGGCGGCGCCGGCCGCGATGGGCGGCGAGGAGGAGAGCGACAAGCCCAAGGTGTCCCCGTCCCTGCTGCCCTTCAGCGTGGAGGCGCTCATGGCCGACCGCAGGAAGCCGGGCGGCAGGGAGGCCCCGGCCGGCAGCCCCGAGGGCGCTGCCCGCGCCAGCCGCAGCCCCCGCCTGGGCGCCCTCTCGGCCGAGGCGCCCGCCTCGCCGCTGCCCCTCGGCAGCCCCTTCGCCGTCGGGGGGCTGGTGAAGCTGCCCGAGGACGCGCTTGTCAAGGCGGAGAGTCCCGAGAAGCAGGAGCGCAGCCCCTGGATGCAGAGCCCCCGCTTCTCGCCGCCCCCGCCGAGTAAGTGGCAGCGCGGGCGGGCGGGAGCACCGGGCCGGGGTCTCTTCGGGTTTCCCTCGAGCCCGTTCCCGCCGTTCCTTCCCTCGGCCGCGACACCGCGGCGATCTCGAGATATCGAAACGCTCCAAACGGGCGCGGAGCGTTGCTCGGCCGCGGGACACGGGCTTCGAGCGCGGGGCAGAGCGGCCGCCGCCAGGGCCGCCTCTCGTGTCAAACGTTAACTGGGGAGGGAAAAAAATAAAAACAAAAAAAACAAACAAACAAAAAAAAGACCAGGCCTTTTCTGCTCGTTAGCTTAGCTTTGGGTCTGAAAGCCGTGCAAACTCCGCGAGCGTGACTTGATCCCTCAGAAGTGGTTTTATTTTTTGTTATTGTCGTTTTTTTCCCCCTGAAACTGGCTGGAATTGCTTTGCGAGGACGCGCGTAGCTCGGGCTCCCCGCGGGCGGGCTGCGGCGCCGCGAGCCGCGCTTCGGCAGCCCCGAGAGCGGCGGGTCCCGGCGTTGCGCTGCTCTCCTGCCGAGGCCTCCAGCAGGAAAAACATAACGGGGGGATAAAGCGCGGGTCGTGCTGCCCGTGCCTGCGCGCAGCCCCGCGCGTCGGAGGCGCCGCTTTTGCTCCCGCTTGGGAGGAAACGTCCCCGAGCGCCCCGCGGAGCAAAGCAAACCGCGGCGGCTTCGCTTATTTAAATCGCAAAGTCAAAGTTGTTTTTGCTAAATAAACCGCGAACGTGCCGAGGTTGAGGACCCTTAGAAATGTTAAATAGGAGAGGAGGAAACGGAGGAATAGGAGGTAGTGTGTGAATTCCGAGCTCCCAATTAATTAGGCGCTTAATCCGGTTCCCAGGGGCCTCATGAAGAGGGCGCGAGCCTCAGACACAGAGCGGGCGCGTTTGTTTCCCCCCCGCTAATCCCATAGGAAGCGCAGCCCGTCCGGGCGCGCAGGTGGGAAGAGGCGCTCGCGCTGACGGGACCGTCAGCTCGGGACACTCAAGGGACTTCTTAGTAAAACCCGCCGGTTTTACTGGGACCTGCTGCGACCCCGCGGGCCCCCCAAACTGGCGAGTTTTGGGGATGCTGTGCTCCGAGCGGGAGCCTATTTCCCAGGGACCATCGGTTACTTCGGGGACGCTTCCGGGCGCTGCTAACTGAGCTGTCTGTCTGTCTCCCCACCCCAGGGCGCCTGAGCCCCCCGGCCTGCACCCTGCGCAAGCACAAGACCAACAGGAAGCCCCGGACGCCCTTCACGACGGCGCAGCTGCTGGCGCTCGAGAGGAAGTTCCGCCAGAAGCAGTACCTGTCCATCGCCGAGCGCGCCGAGTTCTCCAGCTCGCTCAGCCTCACCGAGACGCAGGTGAAGATCTGGTTCCAGAACCGCCGCGCCAAGGCCAAGCGGCTCCAGGAGGCCGAGCTGGAGAAGCTCAAGATGGCAGCCAAGCCCATGCTGCCGCCCGCCGCCTTCGGCATCTCCTTCCCGCTGGGCGGCCCAGCCGCCGTGGCGGGCGCCTCCCTCTACGGAGCCTCCGGCCCCTTCCAGCGGGCAGGGCTGCCCGTGGCTCCCGTGGGACTGTACACAGCACACGTGGGATACAGCATGTACCACCTCACATAGAGGTGCCCCCCGGGCCCTCTGTGCCGCGCGCTCCTCGTGGCAGAGACTCGGGCACCCAGCCCCGCCGTCCAGCCCTGCTCTGCTGCCGACGGCAGCACTGGGGGCCCAGGAGAAGCCCCAGGTGCCTCACCGGCTTCCCCATCCGCATCCCGCTGTCCCCCAGCCGTCGGGAATGGCTCGTAGAAGAGCAATGGCAAATGGGGCCGGAAAGACAGGACTCTGCTCGCCCCTTCTCCAAGGCAGCCTCTGTCATCCTGGTGTAGCAGCGCGGGCAGCTACCTGTGTTCATTCCTGCACCAGCCCCTTTGGAAGGGGCTCTGCGTACTGTGTAATATACTGTATATTTGAAATTTTATTATCATTTATATTATAGCTATATTTGTTAAATAAATTAATTTTAAGCTACTTTGGTTTGATGCAATTTGTTCATTCCTTGCTGATTCTTTGACACAAGAACCCAAATCTCAGGGGAGAGGGAGTGTCAGGGAGAAGGGGAGCTGATCTTCCCGGCAGCTTTGTGGCTGTCCTAGCTGCTCTGCGTGCCAGGAACTGCCCCTTCCCTCACAGCCCCTCCGTGCAGGGCTCGGGACCCGAGAGCGGGGCGGGAAGGGCCCAAAGCGGCCCCGGGCTCCGACAGCGCAGCGGGGGGCAGCGGCTTCTCTTCCCCGCGTCCCGCAGGGCGCTCCTGGAGGCTGCGGGGTTTGGGCTCGGGGCCGCCACGTGCGTGCCGGCCCTCGAGGGGGATGCAGGGCACCCCGCAAGGCCGGGCCGGGGGGGAGCGCTGCGGTCGCTCGCAGGAGCGGGGCCAGCGCGGGCGCCGTGCGCGGCGAGAGGCGCAGGGCAGCGGGGAGGCTCCGCCGGGGCGGCCGCCGCGCCGGGGACGGTCGCTCGCGCTGTGAGAAGCGGGGGCGGCAGGTGAGGGAGTGGGGGGCCGCGGAGCGGGGTGCGGAGGAGCCGCCGGGAGGGACCGCGCGCCCGCGGGACCGGCCTTGCGCCCCGCAGGGTCCCGGGCGCCGCAGGACCCCCAACGGCACCGTCGAGGCGGCGGGAAGGGCGCGGGACCCCGCCGGGGACGCGGCCCCTCCGCACGCGGGGCTCCGCGCAGAACGGCTGCTCCCGGGAGCGCCCCGACGGGCCCCGCTCCGCTTCCCCTCGGCTTCGTGTCGCGACGGATCGTTCGGGTAAGAGACGGGAGGGGTTTTTTTTTCCCTTTTCATTTTTTTTTTAATTTTTTTTTCCGCCTACTTTGTGTTCAAACACTGGGAGCTGAGAAATTACTGCTTTCTCTCCCCCCTTTACTTTCTGTCTTTTTTTGTTTCCTTTTCTTCGCTGCTTTCATTTCAAGCAATTTAAAACTTTAAGGTTGAGGCAAAGTTAGAAGGAAAATAATTGCTGTAATGAGGCTAGGCAATCTTCTACAGGCACGGTGGCTCCAGCGAGACTGTAGCTGGGGGCGAGGCAGGACTTTTATCATCTCCTAAATATCAATGATGCTTTCAATAACTTAGCGAAGCAACATACCTGAAACCAGCCACTTTCTCCAGCGCTCGCTTCTCTAATCCCTCTATTCTCATCTCTCGCTCCTTTTTGGCCGCCCAGTCTTTACTGGGCTGAAGCGGATTTTTTTTTTCTTGATGGACTTTTTTTTTTTTTTTTTTTTTTTTGGCTGTCTTTCTTTTCCGAACATTTCTTTTCTCTGTGCAAACGACAGTGTCTGCGCTCCTGACCCCAGCGCCCATCGCCCGCCAGGCGCGGAGACCGCGGCTGTTTCCCACGTTGTGTCTGGCAGAAGACGCTGCAGATAAAACCTTAGGCTCCTGCGCAACCAGACCGGGGGCTGGAGAGGGGATCTAACCGCGCAGGAGGTCGGGGTTATCCCCGTTAAGAAACCCTTAACATGTTGAGAGATATTTTTAAACGGCATAAATCGCCTTGAATTGGTTACTCCAAACGCATCCCGCCTCCGCACCTTTGGGTGCGCCGGTGCGGCAGCGCGGAGGCTCTGAGCAGTCCGTGCACTTTTATCTCTCCGCTTCGCTTTATTTTATTTTATTTTATTTTATTTTATTTTATTTTATTTTATTTTATTTTATTTTATTTTATTTTATTTTATTTTATTTTATTTTATTTTATTTTATTTTATTTTATTTTATTTTACATTTTGTCAACTCGAGATGGATTTTGGAAGCGCAGGATTCCTATTGAACATGTCTTTGCTTTAAGTTTTCCCCCTGACCCTTGGGCTAAAGTCCTTGGTTGCTCAATTAAACCCAGATGAGAACAATTAATAACTAAGTAATGACAATAAGTTGGGAATCACACGGATGAACGCTCCATGTGAATAGGAAAAGCTCACACAAAAGAGCAAAAAGGATTTGTCGGCTCTTTTTAAGGGGGAATTGGCTTTTCTTTTTTCTTGCCTCTGGCTTACCAGCAAATAAAACTCACTTTTGTGTCTTTGTCGCCTTAAGGATCTCAGTGGGCAGTTGGAAGTGAGAATGGCTGTTTTCCTTTCAACTTGAGGGTGCTGGCGCCACGCAGCCCCAAGGATAGAGAGTAGCCAAAGCAAAGTTTCCTAATAACTCCCGTCTCCCCCGCCGCCCCCCCGGGCCCCGCGTGTCTCCACACACTCCGAGAAAGCCCCGGCAGACAGAGGAGAGAAAACAGAGGGGCCCCCTGCACATCCGTGTGGCAGCCACGCCGGGCACACTCAGACACACGGGGGCTGCTCCCCGGCCATGGGAAAGCCCGGGGCTGCGCTCGCTTCCACGGGGGGGAATTAAATTGCACGGGAGCCAGCGCAGAGCCGAGCAGCGAGCGCAGCCGTCGGGGCGGCGCACGAGGGAGGAAGCCATTTTTCTGCCCTTGATTCGCACAAAAGAGCCCGACTGCAGCATGCGGCCGGCCACGGCGTTGGGCGGACGTGAAACCAGCCTCGGAAGGCAGTTTTGCCCGTAGCCAACTCTGTGCAGGCTTTAAAAATCCCGAGCAGCACCCGGCTTGGAAACGCTGCGGCGTTGGGACGGGCCGATTTCAGGCCTGGAAGGAGCAGCAGTTGGTGCTTTTGCAGTTGAAAAGTAAGGAAAGGATCTACGTCAGGTTTAGCTGCAGAGAAGAAGGCTGCTGGAAAAACCTGCTGCACAAACCTCTGGTTAAACTACGGTGTTATTGTCCGCTCTGAAATTCTGGTATTTTCAGAGACTCTCCCACAACTGGCAATTTAATTCAGAGCACAGATCAGTGCCCTGCTCCCTCCAGAAGTATTTTCCATAGCGCTTAAGTAAATTAGGAGCCCAAATCCTGTTTTCTAAAGCGAGAGAGAACAAGATCCAGCAGAGGAGAGTCAGGGAGGTGTGAGAGCAGCCTCCTCCGCTCCTGCTTTGCACCGCACATCACAGCCCCGAGAGCTGCAGCCAAGCTGCGAGCAGCCTAACCTGCCCACTCCTCTCCACACACGGGGCAGAGCGGGAGCCTCCTGGGGTTCCTGGTCTGGAAGCAGGGGTCACAGCGGTGACGCCTGGCCCCGAATATGTCCCTTGAGCCACATCCCATCCTCCTCCAGAAGACCTCGATTTAGGACGTTTGCTGAACAGATCTGCCAGGGAATGGAAGACTTGATGCTAGCTCCCTGATATTGCCTGATTTGGGGCAAAACATCTGAATTCAGGCATTTTGTGCAGAAAGATGCTAATCTCCAATTTACTGGGGACTCGGAGATAAATGACTCTCTGGTCCTTCCTAACTATTCTGCTTGATTTTGTATTAAACACAGAACTGTCCAGAGAGAGGAAGGAAAAGCATTTGCCTAGATAGCCTAGTGACAGGATACTCCTCAGGGCACCGGGTGGTTCAGATGGGATCCAGCAGAGCAGGGACTGCTGAGCTGTGTCCCCTTGCTGGGGATGTAACACTGTGCACCCCATGAGCTTCTGGCTGTAGCGAGGGAGGTTTTCCCCTCCCTGGATCCCCACAGAAGCAGGATGATGTGGAATAGACATTTAACTACAATAATCTGTGGCAGAGAGAAACACTTTTTCTGCCTGTCACAATGCAGGATCCAAATATGTACACGTATATATATGTATATATTTACATGTATATATAAAAAGCCCAGTGAGGAGTTTGCAGGTTGCTGACGTTCCTTCTCATTAGCTTTTAACCCTCCCCACACCCGTGTGAAGCACAGCAGTGTCTGAGCAGTCTGGCCCACAACAGGGAACCTGCAGACAGGGCGCCCCGGTGATGGGCACCACAGCCTGGTGCCCGCAGGACTGGCCAGGGCCTCCCGGGAACCTGCCCCCTTTGCCCTCCAGGTTCTGCAACAGCGGGCGGCACCAGAAGCAATAGCCCTGACTCTTTTAACTGCAAAGAGTAAATTATAGCAGGCTGCCTGGAGATTTGATAGCCGTCTTTGTACAGCAATAAACCAGTCAGTGCTACCTCTGATTTCTTCATCATGTAGCCCCTTTGCTTCTCCAGGCTGGATCTTGTTGCTGCCCTGTGGTGATTAGAGGGAGAGCTGGACAGGGAGCTACCTGGACGCACTCTCCCTCGTGCGAGCAGGAATGTGCAGAAAATCCAGCGTCCAAATCTGCCCGTTTCATGTCAAGAAATGGACACAGCCGAGGAACTTGCTGCAGCACGAAGTGAAATGCTCACCGTGAAGTGAGAGCCAGCAAGCTGTACTGCGCGGGTGCTCCTGGATGCTGTGCAGGGTCCACCCCAATAACCATCTGATTCTCAGCAGCGCAAACAACTCTGCAATCAAAAGTGCTCGGGAAGGAGGTTTCGTAGAAATAGGGATGAAATCTGGGAGAGATTGTGTGGCTGCAAATGAACTTGCATTAAAGTTGGGGCAGAAAATGGAGTGATGGGCTCAGGGTGACCAGCACTGGGGAAGGGTCAAGATGCAAACACGCAGGCCTGTAAAGATGCAGCACAAACTGAGCCATGTTTTCATTGTCAGGGTTTTGTGGCCAACACAGACAAAACTCTGACTGCAGATGCCGCTTCCCAGCGTGGGATAGGGAGAGGAGCACAAATACACAACAGTAAGGCTGATGATTTTGAAATTAAGGGACTAATTGCTTTATGCTGTTAAAATATTTCCATGTAAGCCAAAGGAATTTTTCCCATTTATGTGGGCAAAAGAAGGAAAGAAACTTTCTGGGGTGCTGTAACCTACTCCTAATACTGCTTCAAGCTTGTACAGGCTGGTCCTGAGGAGCAGCTGCTCCTCACACGCTGCTCCCTGCAAGTCGTGAGTGCTTCCTAAATTGTGCAAGCCTTGAACTCGCTGGGAAAACCACGGTACAACCACAAGGAGAGGTAGTGGCCTGTCGTGAATGCTGTTGATCTGACCAAAGAGTTTTATTTCTGTGACGTTCTTCATCATCTGTTCAGGTAGGAGGTTAAATAAGCAATACACGCTGAATTCTATTTATAAAACAAAAAGCAGGGTTATGAAATGTGATATGTGCACTCAGAGATTGAAATAGGCATGGAGAGAAACAGGAGTCCATGGTATTCAAAGCTCTTTAACCTGGAATTCCCTCTGGAAGCACCTGCCTGGGGGACTGGAGAGACTGCAGGCTTCACACCAAGATGTTTCTATGCACCTTTTAGCTGGACACCCCAAATTTGGTATCCTGCAAGACCCTCATCAGCTGAGAGCTTTTGGAGCCAGAAGGTAGCATGACGTCCCTGCAACAGCAAATGTATCAGATAACAACTGCCAAGATATAAATAGCAGTTCAGATGCAAACTTTCGGTAGTGATTAACACAGCTAAGTAACTTTTGCAGCATCCTCTTTACGGACACAGCCTAAGTATTAACCAGGTGTCAGTATCTATATTTGGAAAGCTTAGACATGAGTTTTTAACTTCGAGTTTTCATTTAGACATTATTCAGAGGAGCATCAGCAACACAGGATGACTGTGTCCTCATCTGCAGTGTCTCTAGTCAAAAGACTCTTGAAGAAATCATCTCTTTAAAAATATTTGACTGCATTTTTGTTAATTTGTTAACTATGATGCCTGAATTAGGATGAACTCAACATCTTTGTTAGCTCTGAGCTCAAGTGCTGATCCGTAGAAAACTCTCCCTTTAGAGGAGAGAGGCCAAGAGGTCCCTCCTAAATAATCACATCTTTAAAGATCACTCTCAAAATCAATCCTAGTCAAAAACAATGGAGAAAAAATAGAAAGCTGGATAGAATTTATAATAAAATCAGAAAGCTGAGATGGGCATGTAACCCTAAACTATTCTTATTTTTTAAAACACCAGTCTGAATTTCTTCAATGTGATTTTCTTTCCTCAAAGATGGCTTTAATACCAGCAAAGTTTGGAGTTTCTGGTGAGATTTATTTCTAAACTATATACGTATGAGAATTTCACTTAGGATGGTTGGAGACAGAAATCTTTTTCAAGCTTGTATAATGTTTAACATGAGTCAATTATCAAAATGAAGAGACGCAATAACATTGAAGAATGCCCAGAACAAGAATGGGCATTTCTATTCCATAAGGAATTTGTTTGGAAAAATTATATAGAGGCATTGGAATTAGAATCTAAGTTTATCTTAAGTGTACTGGGAAGGAAAGTTATATGAGACAATTAACCATTGGCTTAGGACCTGGTCCAAAGTCCAATAAAGTCAGTGGCGTCCTTCCACAGCCTAACAGGCTTTGGATCTGACTCAGAAACTATGCAACTTCTCAGAAGATAATAGCTCAGCATTGCTAGTATGAGTGTTAAATATAGCCCAATGTTCGTAGCTCGGTGTGTGCATTATGAATGATTCATTTAAAGCCATAGTTAAGACTGGGCTGCGGTTTTCCACATAACTGCTACGCGTATGTTTATATTTGTGTGCAAGTACATGTAAAAAGACAGATGTCTGTGAATGTGTGAGCACGCGTACAACTCGTGTCGTGGAGAAGACTCGATGAAATACATGCACGTGATGGTGAATATCAGCATTTACTACAGTGGATATCACCACTGCCATATGTACACTCTGACAGATCTGAGCGTCTACTTTCAAAACAAGCAGCATCTGTTTACACTGAACTGCAATAAAAACTGAAGGAGACATCAGTCAGTATTAGAATTTTATCTTTTCAATGTCCAGAAACGGTTTCTGTGCCTTTGATGTAGGCTGTCAAGCACTACTGGAAAATTGCATCTCTCTAATTACTGCATTCAGCGCAGAGGAAAGGGCACGACTGCCTGGCAGCCCTCGTCAGCAGGGACCCTGCAGGGACTCGCCTTTTGGGGACTGATAAGTAAAGTTAGCTCAGAGTCAGAAAACAGAAAAGCAATCCTTGCACAAAGGGGGAACAGAAGGGCCACTATTTCAGATGATCTTACATAAAGTTGTGCAGCCGCTCTCTGCTTTACTTAACCCTTGCCTCCACAGGCTGATCGCTGCAGACACAGCTCCTGGGGCTTCCTGCAGACTTTAGCCTCAATTTACCATCAGTGTCCATAGTACCACTGTTTGCACAGGCACGGGCAGGGTCAGGTCTGCAGTGACTACCTGATTAACCCTAGAAATGGCTGTATGCTTGTGTGCTTTCATGTTGTGAGGAGCCTAGGTACTGGCCAAGATGCTCAGCTTCTGCAAAGCCCCAATCCTCAGCTCTTCCCTTCTGGGACAGAGGGATATCAGGACCTCTTGGCTGCGTGTCACAACATTTTACAGCTTTTTTTAAAGCTGAGTCAGTGGCCTCATGAAATTTAGAGTTGTGACCTTGCTAATGGTGACAGTATGGTGGTTACAGGCAGTGATGCTCAGAAATCCATAGAGGACCAAAATCTGTAAGGTGACAATGCATCCAAGAAAGGAGCGTCGCTTTCTCTTTCACCAAACTCTTTGTAGACATGAATGGCACTTTTTGTTTAAGGTGTATGCAGCAAGTGAGACATAAGGGTGTAGTGGGCTCATGCATGTTATTTTCTTCCTGTATAAACTGAATATAAGCTTTTCAGCACTGTACATATAACACATAGCAATAAAAGACCCAGTGATGTGGCAGTGTGCATCCTAACCATGCACCAGACAGAAAGCTCTGCTAACAGGACTGCCTTTTCTGTAATGTCCCCAGCATCCTGGGGCAGCCTCCAGAGCTGAGGTACCTTCTGGTGCCGAGCGGGTATATGAGCCACATACAGCTGGAGGGAAGTACTCAAGGAGATGATCTGGAGCACAGAGCCACTTATGTGAGCAAAAAATGTTCAAAGAAAGGAAAAAAATATGCAAACCAACTAGTGTTCGCTGAAGCTGAAGGACAGTCTCATGGATGAACAAAGGGATCCCAATGTCTTCTATGTAGAGAGTGTCAAGTGCAGGTGGATGGAGGTAAAAAAATAAAACACATCTATAAAGATATTAACACTTACAGTAAAGAGCAGCAACACTTGTGCGAAAGACACTGGGAGCATTGTTTTTTGCCTGGCAGCAGCATTTATTTAGTCAGGGCAAAATAAATACAAGAACATTAACATTAGCAAACCAGCTACTTCACTGGCAGTTCATAAGGAGAACCTCCAGAGTGCTTAATGCTGCCACAGGCCAGCCCGGGGGGAATGAAGTATTCACATACGCATATATGCATTTTAATATGGAGGACAGGCCAAAAATGGAATTATCCAGGCTTTTCCAGCTGCATGGTGTCAGAGATGCAGATTCTGCTTACCCTGGAGCACAGGTAAATACAAATTGAGAGACGTGAAACGCTCTCAGCCTCACAGGAGCTATTGAAAACCAGTTGGGGCTTTTGGGCTGGGCTGTACAGTTTCCTGGATACATAACAAAAGCCCCTGAAAATGAGAAAGGAAGCACCTACCTAAGTGACTCGGAAAGCACAGTTCAAAGCCGCAAGCAAAGGTGGGGGAGCAGCACTCGCATTGCACTCGCTCCCTGGGAAGCTCTGGATCCAGGCACTTAGGATCTCTCTAACTGATATGGAGGTCAGGGAGGGAACCAGCAAGGGAGGAATTGTGGCTTTGGTTTAACCTTATATCCACTGGTTAGCTAAGGTAAAACATGTAAGTCGCTTCTGGACATGATCCTGAGCATCGTCCTGAGCATGTGCTCTTTAGAGGTGCCTGCTTCTCAGCTGCTGTTCACACTGTGATTTTAAGCATCTGCCTCAAGTGCAACTTGAGAGGCAAAAACAAATGCTCTTTAGACAGCACAGTACCAGCATTTGAGGTCCAAAGATGGCAGCTGGATGTGGCCTCAAATTTTTAAAACGTATTTCTTGTGCATAATTCTTGCACCTGAGAAAAAACTCAATTAGAGAGGCAGTTGGGCATAAGGAGACCTTTCCTAAGCTCAGTGTAGTTCTGAGCTCAGCTTTCTATTTTATTCCACTTCTACATTTATTATCCATCTATTTATAGGTAGATCCTGTGCATCTTTGAACCCATATTTGTATTCATGTACTAATTATTGACTATATAGTTGTTAGAACATCCAGTAACATGCAATTGCTTTTTACTACGTATTCATTTGCATTTTCTTCTAGATGGGAATTTGTATATGTGTTATATTTGGCTCCAGTCCTGCAAACAGTTGTGCCCATGAATAACTTTACCCACATCAGGCGTTCCATGGATCACAGCTCATATCTCACCCATTGAATTCTGTGAGCTTACCCATGCAGTTAAAGTAGTAGTAAGCATATGTATTTGCTGGATGAGGACCTCTACTTGTAAGTTTGATGTTTATAATTAATTTAAGAAAGCAATACATTTTAATTAAAAAAAATAGAGGAAGTAAATCCTTGGAAAGTGGTAATAAATTTTTAGAGCTGCACTTATCACTGCAATAAAATTTACCTTGACTTATTAATTAATAACTGTTTTTTAATTTGGCACTCTAAAAATGAAATAGCATTGACATATGATACTAAACCATCTTATAAAATTATATAGCTAATATTTAATAATTTAATATAGTAAAGTAACCACAGAACTCATATTTGATTATACAGGGCTTCTTTTTTCTAAGAGCAAAACAAAATCAGAGCATTTTGAAGAATGCTATGTCAGCAGAAGTTGCCATTTTATGCTAGCCTGTTAGCTAACATATAAATACCTTGGGCTTTGATCCTAAAATCTTTACTAAGCAGACATATGGTTGTATCTGCCCATGGCCCCGCTAAGTATCCTGGAACACAGGCAGTTTTGGATCTGGACCTTAGATATGAAGATAGCTGAGGCTTAAAACTGTTAGTGTAAAACACTGTTTTATTGTTGATTATCTATCAGAAACTGCTACATGCCTATTTAGATAGGAGTGCAGGCGTAGTCATCTGTGATGGACACATTAGTTCTTTCCTGATTAGGAACTGGTTATCCCTCTGAGAGAGGCTGCGGATTGTTTTGTTCTAACTTACTCATTGTCTTCACCCTGGCTAGGGAAACTGCCCACGTGTGGCTCTAAGAAGGAGCCCAACTGGTAGGATCTCAGCTGTAGAGACACAGGCCAAACAGCTCAGCTCCCATAGAGAGATGGTAACTTTGCTGTGAACCGTAGCTCGTTTCCCAAGTGACTGATCCTGGGGATATGTTGGCAGGCACTCACCAAAATGAAGGATGCCACACGTTGGCTTGGGAGCCTCCATGGCCACCCTTGGCTCTGGTCTTATCCTGCTCCTGTCTATGTGCTCTCTGGCTCCATGTTAGGCCTCAGCGCTTGGGCACTTGACATGCTCAGCTTGCTTGGGCCTCTTCAGCTTCAGTTTTACACCTTTCCTCACAGAACCAGACCAGATCAGCTTTAGCAGTTTCCAGTGAGGCCTACTCCCATCTCAACTCCATTTCCACTCCTGATTCTGATATAACTTGGTGCTTTAAAGCACAGCTCTGTCCCAAAAGAGAAGTTTCCAGGACTAGTTTGTCTTAGCTCAGTCCCCCAGCTCAGTATCCTCTGTGTCCAGCTCGCTTGTGGCCCTGGCATCCCACATGCCTTAAACACCTGACATGGATTTCACTGGGGGCTTCTGTGAATGAGGTGGGCCTAGAAACTCAGCAGGAAAATCAGATGGAAACAAATGTTCACAGCTCTCAAGAAATTGGTGTCAGCTCCCTGATACAGAGGGTTTTACAGCTCTATAAATCAGGCTGAAAATGTAACCAGAAGCCCTGTTAGCTTTCTGTTTCTTTTAGCACATCCGTTTCTTGTAAAATTCCGATTAGAGGGACTGGTCTCTGTAGAAATCTTTCACTCTGAACCCAATAGTGCTATAAATCAAAGAACTACAAATCACCACTATTTGCAGATTCTAAGTTTCATCATTTTATTGCTTTTGGAGAGTTATGTAAATGCTTTTGGACAATAGCGGCCTCTACATCTCCCATCATATTCTGGGCTAATAAAACAAATAAAAACGTTTTCTGCAAAATAGGCATCTTCTTCAAACAACTAATACTATATTATTTCTCTAAATGCCTATGTCAAGAATGTGTTCTCATATGAAGAATCTCACCAAAATCATGGAGATGTCTCCCACAAGTTGAGGCTAGAGGAACATTTTGTTGTTTGGGTAGCAGCAGATATGGAAAAAACTTTCTGAGAGTTTCTGTGAGGAGACAGAAATGTGATTTAGTGATGGTCAGGTGAATAATGCCATTTATGACTCTGCTGCCCCAGCAAAATAATGGTTATATGCCCTAGCAGGCAAAGATTTCATCACCTTCAAGTATGAATGACAAAACTGTTTTCAACAAATTTTGTCCTCCCAGTGACAGTAAATTCAGTTTAGGCCAGCAAACTCTAGATAACCCTGAGCTGAGTCACACAAGCCTGCTCAGCAATGCGTCAGATCCAGCAGTGGTCACAGCTTTGATTCAGTAAGCAATGTGAAAGGGAAATCGTTAAGAGGAATGCTTTTAGACGAGGCTTTGTCATGAATCAGGTTCTGTGCAATACTTTCACAGACTCCAGGACTGTAAGTATCTGTCAGTTTTAACTGCCTGCTTCCAGAAATGTCAAGTGCAATGTCATCATCAGACCTGTATCTTCTTAATGTAACAGATTTCTGTTCACCATCCTATTCACATCATTACTCAGAAAATACTCCAAGCTCCTGTTAACTCCCATGGATTGGGAAAAAGAATACCATACAAGGTAAAATAGATTTGGTTACAAACTGAATGCATTCTTTCTTTTAGCTTTAGGATCACAGTGATAGCATGCCGGTTATCATACCTGTGGATTATGTACTGCTATAATTTATTACTTGTACAAAGTTGGTGTCTGAGAACTCTGGTCATGGACCAGATGCCCAGTGTGCTAGATACTGTGCCAACACAGAGCAAAAATGATTCTTGCCAGTGTGAGCTCCTAAATCTTTGCCTTGCCTTTATCAAGGCATCTGGAAGTTTTCATTGCTCATCATAGGCAGTTAATATATGTTGTAAGGAGAAAATTTCCAAAGGCTCAAGTAAGTGTTAGCCACCTGACTCTCGCTGACTCTTAATGGGATTTTTAATGCTTATCTGCTCACAGTGCCTTTGAAAAGGATCCCTTAGGCAGCCAGGTGATAAGATCACATTTTTTTAAAAAATTCCCTTAAATACTGGAAAATATTTCAGAAATGGAACCTGTTTCAGGTCATTCTTTGTGATGTTACTAACTTTTTAATTCAGCATATTGATTAAACTTTTTTAAACTCTCAGTTTTTATTCTGTAGCCTGTAATTCTGTAAAAAATTAATTCTGTAAAGCCCATTAAAGTAAATAAATAGAAAATTGAGTTCATTTTAAAAGCCAGTTTAAGATTCCTCTTTGTGCATGAGTTAGTGTTACAGTAGGACACCATCTGCTGTCCAGTTGGAGTCCAACTGCAATTGGCTCGAAAGCAAAATGTAATATCCTAGCTATAAAAATAATGCAACCTGTATTATCTTGGTAATGCTTTTACAAACTAAATTCCCTATCAGATTTCTGGGTCTGTGTTATATTTTCTTTATGACATCTGATTGAATTTGCCCTTTTTTATCTTTATGTAGTGGAAATACATTAAAAGAGGATTTCTTCATGCAGCTAAGTTTTCCCTTTTTTGGTAAAATGCCATCCAGGTACTTAGAGTGTTGAGAAATGAATGCTATAAATGGAAATAAATAGTACTACTTCAAACTTTGCAATTGCAAATAAATTGTGCAAACCTTACTGATTAGTCCTAATCAAAAGCCAGCACAAGAGAGACAACCAGGGTGCAGGTCTTCTCATTTTGTCCTTGTATGGTGTCTTCACAACTCTTGCAAAAACATTTGAGGCCTTTATGGTCGAACTACCAATTAGTGTTAATTATAAAGAACATTTCAACATAGTGGCAACGTTACAATTATGAACTGCACCAAGACCAGCCACTTAATTTTCTTAGGTCACTGAATTGATCACCAAGTGGTAACAACTTTGGGTTACTGTCCATTAGGAGCACTTGCAGATGGCGACTTTGCTGTGAGAAACTCCACAGTCCTTTACAGTTCTGTTCTTTACAATAAATTGGTCTCAAGGTTTGAATGTAGATTGACTATGTCTATTGATATGCTATGCAAAATGATCAGTTTTTTTTTTTTTTTGTATAAGAAATATTTCCTGAATTTCTGCTCTCCATTTTTTTGAGAAATAGGGAATTATTTAAAATTCTAGGAACTTAATTTTCTAGGAACTTAAGCTTGTGCTGCTTATATTGTCAAAAGTTCTAGATGAAGTATGCTGTATTTCCATACTGTACTATAAATGCAATGTAGTGGAGATAGGGATATACCTACTAAGCTGCAATGTGAACGAGAACAGTAAAACAAGGCCAGAAATGGGAACAAGTTATTCAGGAAAGGATTGTTATGTTAGTATGTAGACTACAGGCCTCAATAATGTCCGTAGGGGATCACAGTCTTTAAATTCTTCTCTTATAGCAACATAATGAGAGCTTTGGGGTAAATGACAAATTTAGGAATGAAATTACCTTTAACTCCTCATCTAAGCCAATTAGTGAGTGATTTTCATACCACTTTCTAGAGCAATATCTCTTCATTGCCTGTATAGGAAACCTCAATTTGCTGTTTCAGTTACCAGGCATGAATCCAGGTCCTACTTTGTAGTACATATAACTATATCTGAGCTCTTGGGAAGCTATCTGAAATTAATCTTTTTGTCTGCTTTTGAGAATCATCTAGGTATTTCTACTAAGGAAACAGCTCGTGTTGCAGAACAAAAAATGGCCCATCTCCCAGTCACTTCTCTTTTCCATCTTCAAGATTGGCTACAATGGGAGTAGCACAGAAAAAATTAGAAATTGAGCAATAGTTTATCAGAACTAATCATACCATTTCCAGTCCCTGTAGCAGGACTAAGCTGAAAGTCTGGGAAAATACTTACAGAACAAATTGCACACACTTCTGTCTCTCCTAAGTCATTTATTCATGTATTTGAAACATTTGCAAAGCAAGTTAAATTACAGAGAAGCTTGAAATTGCTCAGGAAAGAAGAATACTAAAGCATGAATAAAAAAGTAAGGATGAATAAAGTAAGGATGAATAAAAAAGAATGGAAATATGCTGTAGATATTTTGACACATTTTTCTTTACATTTTTCTTTCCTCCTTTAGGACTAGAGGAAATGGCTTCAAACTGAAGCATCGGAAGTTCCACAGGAACTTAAGGAAGCATTTCTTCACTGTGCGGGTGACAAAGCACTGGAACAGGCTGCCCAGAGAGGTTGTGGAGTCTCCTTCTTGGGAGATCTTTAAAACCCGCTTGGATGCAGCCCTGTGCCACATGCTCTAGGTGACCCTGCGTGAGCAGGGGGGTTGGACTCGATGACCTCTGAGGTCCCTTCCAACCTTCGGCATTCTATGATTCTATGATTCTACATAAAAAGCTATAAATAATGTCACTGAGCCATTTCCATATTGATTTTGACTGAGTTTACACAGATGCATAATGATCTTAAGGTCATTGCAAAATGTGTATTTTCTTTTTTTTCTAAATCAAATGGACATTTTGGTATATAGGGAAATACTTGCCTCCATTCAGCACTCTCTGCTGTGGAAGAAGGTAATATATATATCTATTGGAAAATACATACTATTCCTTGTGTTAAGAAATTACAGATTATACAGCAAATTTCACTGACTATGAGAAGATTGGAGAACTTTTATAAAGTAGATTAAAGTCAATTCTAAAATATACCTATTGCACATAGTTCAAACATGGTAACTGTATTCCTCTCATTTTTGCCATTTATCTGATTCAGTTTGCCATTTGTCTGATTATCACTTTAACCATGGTGACTAGCACCCAAGTTTTGGTAGAATGGAGTTCTCCCAGACGCATTATTTTGATGGCAAATCTTGTTATTTCCTTGTTATATTTATAGTCCTGCCTGGTATGGACAAAAACATATAAGTTTTTTTTTTTTTGTGAATGGCATTTGCCATCTAGCTACAATTATCAGTCTTGAATAGAGAAGGCTGGTAGAAGATGTGCTACATGCTGCGGATATGTTAGAGGTTCAGATATGTCAGAATGGAAAAAAAGTGCTCTTCTGCTGTGGATAAGGTCAGAATTAGTGATCTTAAGTGTTCTTAAGAAATTTGGGTGGGTTAGTAGGAAAAAAAATGTAATGGTAAAGAATGAAGATAGACAGAAATAAATGGCCTAAGGAGACTGTGCAATGTCCATAGTTGCAAATACTTCAAGCATGCAAGCATCTATCATAAAGAGATTATAATCTGATCCTGCCTCTGGATAGGGGAAGTGAGGGTAAGCTAAGTGACTTTTTAAGATCCTTTTCATTTTTGGTGGTTCTGTGTTACTTCTTTTTTTCCATAACAGTAACTGTGGCTACCACAGTGTTTGCTACAACCTTTTCCATGTCTCGGAGGTGTAAGAGCACCTCCCAGGCAAAGAGTGACTGCTGCCTTGCTTGCTTATCCGGCCTGGACCCAATGTCAGCCCATGGTCTGCTTGGTGCTGTGACCTTGCATGAAGTGATGTGACTCAAGCAGGCCAGGCTGCTACAGCTGCAGTCCTCTGGAGAAGGGAATGGAGATGGTGCCCGGTACAAGGACAGCTCATATAGGACCAATCTCTTATCCTTCTCTGTTAGTTCTCCCTGCTCCAGTTGCCATCTCCTTCTGGCTGTAGCTGGTCCAGAGGGAGTGTCAACCCCAGAACTTGTCAGCACGGGCAAGTGTCGCTAGTTACTCCTCTGCGATGGTTCCAGAGATGGTGTGGTTATATCACTATTATGCCATCTGGGGAGACTCTTATTCTGTGATAAGAATAGTTTTTTTTGGCTTCCCTTAAATGCATTTGGTTTTCAAAGGGACATAAGTGGCCAGTGCCTGTCTGAACATAGCCAAGGGCTTGTGCAGGTTGAGCCACTGCTGCACAGTTTGACTTGCGTCATGTCTTATCAGTTGATTTGCTGTTTCACTCATGGGTCTATGGGGACCAGTCCCTTCCTGGCATGTACTTCATCCTCTTCCCCATGTCCACTTCCCTCATCCAGATAACTTCTTTCCTGCAGCAATATTCACCAATCTGCAGCTTGTTTTGGATTTTTAATTGGAATTCAAGCAGTGCATCAGCTTCATATTAATCCTTTAAACAGCTGAATTTTGTCCAATTCTAGTGATAAATCTGAGTGAGGTTCATGGGATTTGGAACA
The DNA here is from genome assembly GCF_003342845.1 of Nothoprocta perdicaria. Classification (NCBI taxonomy): domain Eukaryota; kingdom Metazoa; phylum Chordata; class Aves; order Tinamiformes; family Tinamidae; genus Nothoprocta; species Nothoprocta perdicaria. The sequence continues at coordinate 7,315,871 of NW_020454538.1, read as the reverse complement.
AAGTCATCTTTTAAGAGTGTTCATTAAGCATATCTAACCCTGAGACGTGCTCAGCACTTCCTAGGTTCAAGAGATTCACTTTCTAGTGAAAACTGTGGTCCCTTGGGATCCCTTAGGATCAGAAGTAAAAATAATATTTGAATGATGAACTTTTTTCAGCATAAATGGTGTAAGTCCCAAGGGCAAAGAGGCAGGGTCATCGGTAGCATAGAGCCACTGGCACTGCCCCACTAGTGCTGGCTTCATGCGGGACAGGCTTCTGGAGCGTGTAGTGACATGTAATGACGCCTGTGCCTAAAGTGGTCCTAAATAAAGCCATAAACACAGTTTAAAAAATTATCATTGCTTGCCACAGCTTTCCCTCAATCAAATATGTTTACAGCTCAGCTGTTAATTCACCTTTAATCCTCTCCATAGACCTAAACAAAACCATACCAACCTGGAACTGAATGACCACCTCCCAAACAAAACCACTCTTACAGATGTGATTAAATGATAGACTGAATTTGTTTAAAGATGAAATAATTTTGCAAGTCCTTTCAATAGGGAAATTTAGCATATTTTCATATATTAATCCCAGACCCTCAAAGTAACCCATAAATGAGCTTCATATATTTCTGACTGACTCTCTGCTGTTCTTTGTTTTTCCAAGAGATGCAACACATGAGTTGGCCTGTCCACTTCTGCGGAAGGAGCTTTGTCTTTGCAGTGTCATAGAGCACATCACTTTATACCATTAATCTAACCCATCTCCCATTTATTTACTTTCCTTGCTGGTAAATCCTGCAGATGAGAGATATGAATAATATGCAAAGCTAGAGTGACCATGGAGCTTGATTTCAGTGTGGCGATCGTTCCTCCGTCTTCAGAGGGCACATATGACCACACAGCGCCTGAGCACAAAGCTAAGACCTCCCACATGGATTTGTTACAGTCAACAAGCAAATGCAAAACTCAGAACCAACCTATTCATTTTCTGCAGCATCCAGCATAGGTTATGTGAAATATTAAAATATGTATTTTTAAATGCATGCCCTTTATTGCTTTATAATTAAGAAAACAGATCTTTTTCCACTGACTTTCATGCAACTTTTCCCTGTTCTTATATCCCTTGTGGCTCTTAACTATGCAAAGGCACCAGTATTAAAGTTTATAAGATATTTATATAAATCAGATGGTTGGTGAGTATGAAATCTGATTTTTCTAAATAACCCGAGGGGGAATATTAAAATATTAAAATCGTTTGAATTTTGAAAGCACAAATGGGCTTTTGAACAGTTTAGGCGAAAGCCTCAACTCGTGTACACAAATATATACTGGCTAAGGATACAGCCCTTGAAGTTTTAATCTCGTTATTCACATCTACCGAGACAAATGGCAGGCTTAGTAAAAAGCCTGTTCCCCAAAATCACAAACAGATTAATACAGAAAAAAATGAGTGGGTCTTTTTTTCTTTGTCATGACATGGTTTACAAGGACACGTATCTTTTTCTAAATAACTGATGTCATAAGGCAAAAAATACAGTCAAAATCTCCTTTATGGCATTATCAACCTAGGGACCTTCTGTATTTCAGGATTTTTTTTTTTTACATATAATTCTGAGTTCCTTGAAGCCACACATGAATTGCCCATTTCCAGAAGTCTTCTTCTCAATCTCTTAATATATCACATTCCAGATATATCTCTTGGTTCCAGTTTCTGTCTTTGTTATCAGCCATGTTGTTAAGACAACACTTACGTTGTGGGCCAATATAGCCATAGTCCCTCTTTTTTTAAAAATACAACTACATTTGCCTTCAGGAAGACGTGTTATTGCTTCTGAGTTTTGCAAGAATATGTGTAAAATAGCTGGAGGAGAGGGAGCTGTTTAGGCAAAAGGAATGTTTGCTGTTTGCTTTAGGCTCTGATTAGGTCAATTCTTGGGACAGAGCTATGCCTACAAACCTGCAATTACTGTTAGGCTGGGTTTTGTTTTTTTTTGGAAAAAGGGTATTTTTGCATACTGTTTGACCATTTTATTGCAGGACTAATGAAATATATATTTTGTATATACCTATACGTATAGACATAAAGTAAAGCAAATAACAATGTACTTAGAATCTATACTACTAATTAATCCCCCCATTAAAAAATCAATCTGCTGTTCCATATACTGTTACACAGAAAGATTTTGCTGTGAGAATGGAATATCAGGAGCAGAAGAAACAGGCAGCATTATATCTAAAAAAGTGACACTTTTGTTGTAGTAAGATGTTTTAATATTTGTGCTTCAGATTTCTGTCCATGCTTAACATCCTAAAATGAAAAGCAAATATTTTGGAGGAAAGAGAGAACTAAGTACTTTGCCTCTTGAGTTACTACTTAAATGAGTTCCTATTATAGTTTTAGGAATTACTTTTTTTGGAATGTAGCAATCATGGCAAAATAAACAAAAAACATTTAAAAACTAATCATTATAAGATTATTCCTGAAATTTTTAATATCTTGGCCTTCCAGTTTTCTGCTGGAATAGCTGCAGGGCTTTTGCGGGTAATGCTTAGTTCTTAATCAAATGGCTGAAAAACTCCTGAGAAGTGATTTGTCGTCTTATACAACAGATTTTTAAAAGTAACCCTAGAGCATGTGAAATTAGGCTTAAATGCCATTAGGATAAAAGCCACTTCAGCTACTGGTAATCATCATGTGTGTATTTGTACTCCACATATTTACATGAAAGACAGATCTGGACATGTTTCAATTACCTTTTCAACATATTTCTGAATACACTTAATGCTTCAAAAAATGCTACATACATAAATTCAAAAAAAAAAAAAGAAAACCCCGAAACTGTACAAGGACATGTCCATCATCATCATTGCTGGCCCTCATCAAAAAACATCTTGTTAAAGTAGATTGGCGACTTTGGTAAATTAAAGGTGAATAAACTCACTGGATCACTGAGCTCACGATGACAAACTGGTCATTCCTCCGTTATATTTTATCTATAAGGAAATACAAATTCACTAAATCGTAACAGACACAATTTTTCAACCTCACAAGGTGTTCTCTTCTGTTCAACAGTACTGATTAGGTCTCCATCTGATTTGATTACCTGTCAGATGTACTCAAGATATATTCCTATTCCTAGCTATCCGTGTTTGTTTGCCTAGATTACTTTTAGATCAAATTGCTGGACTTCATGTTGATGAACAAGGAAAAAAAATAATACTGGGTTGGGATGCAAGTTCCCGATGATACGTTGAAAACCTTGCTGAATTTATCTTAACTTCAGTGTCATTAATAAATCTCTACTAGTAAACCATCTTTCTCTTTCCCCAAGAGAAAGGGGGAAATATAATTAAATAATTTATTATAATTTAATCCTACTGAAACCTAAACCTAAACAGGTGCCTTTCCTGCTTTATCATACTTGAATCTGTTCTGCCAAACCAAGAAGAGACAAATAAACAGGACACAGAACTGGGATTATAGGCCATGAGCATCATAGTCGCATTTTACATGAACTTTCCGTAATGCACAGGCATCTTTAAATGAGAAAACTCCATACAAGATCAGATATTCCATCTTGTAATGAAAAAAATACATTTTCTTTTTTTTTTTTTTTTTTTTTTTTTAGTTCAAAGCATCTCAATTAGTGTGCTGCAGCCTGTAGAGAAATTCTTCTCTAGCATATAATTGAGGATTGTGTGCTGCATGCCCAAGGAATGGCTTGAAGTGGGGTTTAGGAGGCAAAGAGTGCTGGAATAGCAGGGAGGACCTTGGCAGATGGAAGGGACCTGGTGTATTTGGTTCTTAATTCCTACCAAGAGCAGTCCTGTCTATCCCTCGGACTGACCCTAAGAGTGCTGGCCAGCAAAAACATTCCATAAGCAAGGTAATAATTAAGCATCATGGACAACCACTGGTTTAATGTTTGAGTTTGTCTCCTGGCCTTGTTTTATTATGCAGCTTAGATATAGTCCTTTTCACCAATACTTTGGTGTTGTGTTTGTCTGACAAAGTGGCTATGTTCTTATGTTCTCCATCTCTTCATGTAGGCCAAGGTACAAGATTATCTCTGGACAAGAGATAATATATCGAATCCTAGAGCAGTAGGGGAGGAAAAGAAGTTATGGAAACTAAAGTGAATCAGTTAGGCTCATGCCAGTGTTATGCTTCTAAATACTCAGGGGAAAAAAAAGAGTTGTTATGAAAACATGAAATATTGTTCTCTTTAAAGATTTAACATTCTCATTACTCAGAACAGGAAATCCAATCAACAGAACTTTTACTTTTGTATAGAAATCTTACTGTGGGCATTTTCTGTCATTTTTTTATCTATGCAGGAGTCCATACTAGTAGGCATAATGGTGTCTTTACCATCTTTTTCACAAAAAAAATTCTATTGTCAATTGAAATTGTCATATCTGCGTGTAGTAATTAATGCCAATGGATTAAGAAGCAAGTTATATGTCAAGTAGTTATGTCCTCAGAAACCTTATTCCAGTACCAGCAAATATTAGCTCATCTTAATTTATTACATATTATCAAATATTAACTTATGACCAGCTTTCTAAATCATTATGCATTCAAGCAGAGAGGATAGACAATATGATGTCGTTATGAACACTACTACAGACACAGACTATATAGGAATTAATAAATATCATGGCAATTAAAGCTTTATACATAGTTCATCATTTTTTACTTATAGTACCATGGTCTACAGAAACTATTTTTTGAATAAGTCAGACTCAAAATCATTTTAGGCTTTTCTTGGGCTTGAGTGTGTTAATTTTCCTTTTTGTCAATGTGGCTCCTAGCTTCTCTTGATTATCATGTATTCAAGCTTGTCATCATCAGAAGAATAAACAAGCGACCCAATTCTACTTGGTCTTCACCTTTCACCCACGTAAAATTTCAAAAGGAGACTCATTGTTTTTGCATGTGTTGTAACCCTGTAATTATGAAGAAATTCGGTAGCAAATTACTTCCATGGCTTTTCCCCTCCATTCGCAACAGTTGAAAGCATTCCTTCAAGAGATATTAACTAGTCTCAATTTCCCTGTTGTTCCGAGAATAGCGTACTAATGAAAATATACAATAAACATTTTCCCGAGAGAGAAAAACTGGTAAAGTCAGTGGAGGTAAATAATTGTCCATTATCAGTTACAATTTGACATGCATTCCTTTTATTGCTCAACAGTTCCTTAATGCTGGAAAGGTAAACACTGGGGGACATCTCACAACTCTGAAGAAGATCCTGCAGCCAAGACAGTGTTTAACCATCTACTAAGCATTTTAGGTTCCTAGAACGGGATAGTCAGACAGATATCACTTTGAAAGTATGGAAAAACAGTGGAACTGAACATGTCTTTGCAATATGGCTGTTTCAGCTAAATGCATGGAAAAAGGCTTCTGTGGGGGTTCTCAGATCACAACAGCTAAGTGGACTAGTGTGATATAGGTCATGTAGCTCAGCCTGGAGTGGCTGACTAATGGATAATCAGTATGACACTTTGTAAGGTTACTTTTCTTTGCAACATATTTGCTCATGCTTACCAGCTCTGAAGATGAAAGACAATCTGAGAAAACATTATACAATGAGGTCTTTGATCTGAAAATATATAAAATAACCTTTTTTTTTTTTAAACACGGTTTTTGACGAATTTGATGAATGCTATAAATCATGTATTTAAGAAACAGGCTTCATGCAATTGTTTTGAGTGCTGCTCTGTTAGTAACAACCTATTTTTATTGACAGAGTGGAGTTAGCCAAATGCTAGAGAGCTGGAATGACAACTGATGTTCTTCTTTTAATAAATCCATGATTTCCAGCTATTTTACAGTAAGAAATTTATAGTCATAATAATCAGACCTCTGGCATTGTCACTGAGTTGGTTAGACCTAGAAATACTGAATTAGGCTCTCTGTACAAATTTGAAATAATTTATTTGAAGACAAAGATATAACACTAGAAGAAACAAATTACATAAACAAGGTCTGTTGCACCTTATTCAATAATTTGTACGTCATATTTTGTTAAAAGTTAATATTACTCTATTGTTCTTATTATGAAAGACCTTCTATAACTTCAGATTTTAGCAAAGTTGGACTTCCTCTTAGCTAACAGAATAAAGGTTTAAGAAGAACTGTTGTCAAGAAGAACTATTTTAGAGGGTTTTTAAGTAATCTTTTTTTTTTTTACAAAATATCATGATGAGACCACAGAATACAGGTAACTGGGATTTATGCTGAGTTATGCATCTTAGCCTGTAAAAATGCCTTAAATTAAACTCCATTTAAGAAACAACAGCGAGGGTATTTGAGTTAATAATGGATAAGTCTAATGCTCTCATGCCTTTTATTTATTTCCAGTTGGTTGTGCTCTCCTCACATGACCATGGGGGCAAAATAGCAAACTTCAGGAATTCCAGCTGACCCAATGGTGTCTTGGTGGCACTTGTTCTCCAGGCTCTGGAAAGCTTCAGTGGGTTCTCATTACACCACCATCAGCAAGGAGGCTTGTGTGCTGTTTCAAAAAGCTGTGACAAAAAACAAAGGATGCAAGGAATCTTTTCTTCCTGAAAAAGCTTCTGCTTCCTTCTTGTGAATGAGACAGAAGAAACAGGCACACAGTCCAGCTGGAGGTTCTTGTTACCAGTTCCTTCATGCAGCTGAATATCTTCTGAATATACCTCTGTGCATTTTTTTTTTTTTTTTTTTTTTTGTCCAATTCAGAGTTCAAAGATTCAGATGGTCATCTTTGCTGTACTGAAATCTCACGTAGTTATGTCAGATTGCTATGGGATCTGGAGCTCCAGGAACTTCCCCCAGCCTGCTGCAGAGAGCACAGCCCATCTGGGATATGCCTGCACAGGTGCTTTAGTAGTGAGAGACACCACAGCCAAAATTGCTCCCAACTACATACAAGTTTAGGTACAGGATGCACATATGGGCTGAACTGAAACTCATGGATCTATGACATATATAAAGATATATGTATATACATTTCAGGATTGGCAGGTTTGCACAATCTGAAGGCTGGACTTTAAAGTCCATGTTTTTGGATAGTCTATAGTGCAAGCATGGATTTAACAGAGACGGTGAAAGTCTTTAAAATCCATTAGCAGGTATACACGCTCTCTCACATGAAGACTACTTCCAGTCTTGAAGTAGGATCTTTAATTACTGAGGGATTAGGTTCAGGTTGAACAGGCGGTAGGCTGTGACTTCTCTGATACCTGTACAAAAATGGGTACATAATTCAGAGACTTAATTGTTTGATTTTCCTTCTCTGTCAGGTGTCCTCACTCTTCCCTGTTCATTTGGCTTGACTGAGCTCAGATGCATCAACTTCACATCAGTCACATGTATCATTTTAGTATTATGAAGTTGCCTAATTTACTTAGGAGAGACTCTAGAATCCAAAAATATATATTTTGGCAGGGTTTAAACCTTAATCTCAAATGCTACATGCCAATTGAAAGTGTATTTTGTGTGCAGATTTATCTGAGAGTGGCTTGGCACTAACAGATTTTCCATTGGCGCTGAAAGAGTCACTGCATGCCAAGAAAGTAAATATCAAACAGAAATGTGCCAGTATTTCCTGCCAGTCTCACATTTTTGAAACTTTTTCCATCCTCCATGCCATTGATTTCTGATATGCTCCCAGGCTTCCTAGGGAAAGTCTTTTGAGTCTCACCCCAGGATGCTGAATGTCTTGTAAATTGAATAGTAAAAATGTTAAATGAAAAAGGACCCCTTCCCCCTCCAGCACCCCCAAGGAAAATCCCAGAACCTTTTCCTGTGAAAAGCTGGAATACTTCAAGTGGTTTTAAACCATCCAGAACACACAACAGATGGAAAGTGACACTGGCCCAGGACAGTAGACATTCCTTCCAATTTTCACACAAACAAGTTGGTAAAGCCTTTCCGTCTCCTTTTTGAGACTCTCGTGCCATACACTTCTCCTGATCATACATCATTATTGATTCCTATGTCTTGTTTTCCCACACTTAGCTTTTATTTTTTTTTTCTCACTCCTTCCTCTCTGCCAAGTTCCACCCTTGAAACTCTTTTCCTTGAAGGTCCTTTTCTTTCACAACTCATTCCCAAACCACTGGCCACTCAGTTCCATGACTGAATCGTGTCTGAATGTGCCTGGGCACATTCTGTGCATCTCAGACTGGGAGTTCTCCATTAGGCTGCAGTCCTACAAGCAAACCACACACATCAGTTTATTTCCTGGAGGATAGACCTCAGTCATGGTTGGACCTCATTTAGTAACATGCCGTGTACTTCAACATCAGCAACAGAAGTATCCAGATTATGCTTTAATCTAATCTTCAGAGGAAAACAGAAAATAACATCATCCATAGTTTGCTACATCTTATAAAATAGAGAATATTTATATTTTTATTTTGCATTCTAGGCAAAATACTGTTTACCACTATTGCTTATGATGCTATTCACAAAAAGGCTTCATTTCCTAATGACCTCCTTGGCTTCACTAATTTTAGTGTTCAAGTACCTGTCGGTTAGATATGGTATCTTCTAGGTTTTGGATATGGTACACTATGGAAAAATGCAGAGAAAGTCAAAAGGAATTTGTCTTACTAATATGGATTTAAAATTAAGCCTGTTTTTTGAAAATGATCTTAAAATTATGTTTTTGATAAAAGATAATTTTGTCAAAAATGCCATTTTTTTCCTCATAACATGGTTTTGCTGATTAAACAAAGCTTAAAGATCATGAGTTCATGAAAGTGACTTTGTGAATTGTCCCTGAAGTCACTTCCCAACTATCAGCACCTAGTGTTGCCGTGAATATAATCAAGTACCTAATGTTGCCATGAATATAATCATAAATGATTCATTTCTCAAGTGATGGAAGATGTCTCATTTAGAGATGACTTTCATGTATTCAGAAATTTAATTTTAGCTGGTGATGGCTCACATGCTTCAGGCCTCTCTAAGAGCACACACATGCCTGTAAATTCAAACTGTCCCCATCTCAAATTCCATTGAATCTTGCAGTTGATTATAGGTTGAGTTTGCTTTTTTTTTTTTGCATATCTAATCATGTGAACTGTAGTCCAGATTCATATAATGTTCACAAAGCCCCCTGAGCTCCATGTATCCTGGTGGCTTGGCACTCCTGAAGCCTAGAGCCAGGCAACAGCAAGTGCAAAGCCCAAGAATCTCAATGCAACATGACAAGACTAACAGGGGATTCGTGTGTGTTTGTGTGTGTGTGTGCACAAAAATGTGCAGGAGTGTTCAACTTTACCAAGTGGAAGAGAGACACAGGAAGGATATTGTCAAGTAGGAACTGAAAACATTTTTTAGGCAAGAAAAAAGAGCCCCAACAAATGAAATTATATGCATAAGCCTATGTTGATACTAGGAAAATAGCATAAGCATAAACAATAAAAATCAGATCTAGGATTCCTTCTGTGTATATACTTTATAAATCAAAGACAATATTCTGCTCCTGGATCTGAACTGCACATTTTTTGCTGAGGCTCCCTGAGGATCTCCACCACACAAAGGGTGGGGTACAGTATGGGGTTTGTGTGGGGTTACATGCCCTGCTACACGTGGAAGCCAAATTTTGCCTTAAATCCAGGGTGTCACCTGCCTTGCAGAGTTCTTCTCCAGTCGTGGCACTGCATGGTCCCGAGACAGCAGAGCTGTCAAGCCTGGTCGGGCACTGCCGTTGCGATGGCCTTGCAGCTTGGAGGGGACACAGCCAGAGGCTGCAGTTCCACATTTTGGGGCTGCCAAAGTGCATCGTTGGGACTCCACGGTCCCTGGCCTCTCAGAGCCATTGCATGCTGCTGGAACATAGCTGGGCTCTGCTCTCAGCAAAGTCTGTCGAAACAAGGCAATAAATAAAATAAAATGAAATAAAATAGAACCCATTCCAATATTTTTACAAGCTGCTGAAGTGAGAAATGTGGGAAGACTTTCCACTATAAGAGACGTATCCGTTTAACCCATGCCCCTGAAAGACAGCACACCGAAAGGACTTCTGTTTCAATTTTGATTGATGGCTTTTATTTAAAATCTCATCCCAATATTATCCAAGTGTATTCTAGTGCCAGTGAATTCAGCTTTATTCCTTGATTGTCTCGGCTAGGGACCTCCATTGCTAGAAATCAGGCATCATAAAGCTGCTCTGGTCCAAATCCTTACTGTAAAAAGTCAAAACTGCTATAAGCTATATTTTATATATAGGGATTGCTTAACTTTGTCCAGAACTGGGGTAAGCAGCCTCAGTGAAAGGCCAAGTCCCAACTACGTTTATTTTTTTTTAAGGTTAGTATTATGGGATAACAACATAGAAAGTAATATATATGCATATATATATATATTTGCACCAATTGAAAGAGCTGTGCAAAATCCCTGGCACAGAGGCAAGGCACATAACTGTAGCTTACATGTGTGAGGACGCATGGGTACTGTGCTATCAGAAAATCTTCTTTTTCTTTGGGAATGTGCTGCATCTCCACGATAGCTTTGATAATGTAGATGAGCCCAAAATTGTAGTTGGTTTGAGCTATTCCAGATTAGAGCTTGTAGCTGTCAACGCTGATGGTTAATGTCAATGACTGTACCCATGATAAAGTCCTTGTCCAAGTCTCTTACAGAAAGATAGGCCAAAGGAAACGGCAGAGAAGAAAGAAGCGCAGCTTAATTTATCTTTAGGCAATGTGTGCTCTTTTTTTCCAGTGTGTACAGATCAAGCTTCTCCTAAACAGAAGAATATGGTAAAGGGGAAAAACTGTATTTTTAAAAACAAATGATATTTGATATAAAAATTACAGGAAAACAATTAAATTGGTTTATGTTCTGCTGGAGGAGTTCACTCGCTGCTACCCAGCACACACTGCCTTGGAGTATAATTGGGCAGAATGCAGCTTACGTGAGGTCTCTGCTTCCAACCTCTCCTCTGTAATTCATTAGCATCAGGTTGCTGCCATAACACATAACTCATTAGAGATCTTCATAATTTTCACAGAGAAAAGGCCTCTTGCTTATGAGCAGTAAAAGCTCTGGGAGCCTTTATTTGATGGACTGAAATGGAGAAAGGAAGCGATGAGGGGAGGGAGGGAGAAGATAGACCCTGTCTCATGTTAATGGATGTGGCTGCTGTGTACACTGGTATTTTGGTGCCAGCAACACTGAGTTGGAACTTTGCTGCTCAAGGAGCCTGAAGTAGCCATTTACTACAGTGTTATCCTGGAATGAGAATGGTCTCAGTGACAGGAACCACCACTGGAAACAAACTCCTGTTGGCTTCCAGTGCTTATACAGACTCAGCCGCTTCTGCCTGGCTGGGTGAATCCCACATCCCTCGGCAGATGCGGAACGACAGGGACTGTCCTAAGCCCCAGACTCTGTGTTAGGACAAAGCCGTGAATAGAGTCCCGAGAAGGCTCTTCATCCTGAGCCAAGGATATGGTGCGTGGCTGAAGCTAAGGAACGTGGGCCAAGCTTCTTGCTCCATCACTGTGCATCAACTGCAGCTTGTTAGCAGGCCTGGGATGTGCCTGGATCTCTGAGTCTGGGAGAGGAAATAGGACGGTGCACAGCATGGGAAACTCTGGTGATAGCTTGAGCCCTACCCCGGGGGATCTTTAGAAGGAAGCCAGTGGGGAAACCCCATGCTCAGTGTATGAAACTTCACTGACCTGCTTATAGACTCAGTGTACCAGAGAGACTGACCTGGTTAAATATAGATTTTCTGTTATTGCAGAACTTTTTTTTTTTTTTCTCCTTTAGGGTCTTGTAAAGCTAGAAGTGCTGTTTTCTGTTAAGGAATATTGGATTCAGACACCTTCTTAGCAGCACAGAGGACATGCTGGGAAAATTGTAGCTTGAGCTAGAAGGAAAGACCTTTTGTCAGAACCTGGAAGAAAATAAGGGGGATGCTGGCAGATTGGAGCTGCTACCTAGCAAAAAAGCCATAAACTGTTAGGGTCTGGGGCCATGGGCAGACATTCTCTGCTAACACTTTTTAGCTATATCTTTGCTATGAAATTCAAAGGGTTCATTTTAATGGCTCCTTAACAGTTTCTTGTGGAGTATGAGCTAAGGCACTTTATTTGCTCTCCTGCTCTTTAGGTTGCAGTGGAAAGGCTATGAACCGGGATGTTTGACTCCTTATTAATTGGCATGTGGACTCTTGCAGCTCCCTCCCCCAGCCCTTGCATGTCCAGACCTGGGGGAAGAAGGAGCCTCAGCCCAGCCACTGCTCACGCTGCAAGTTTTATACGAGCAAGCTGGTACGAAGGAGCCTGTCTGCTGCTTGCTTTTCCTGCCGTAGCCTTTTGGAGGACTATGGAAATTGTTGGGCATCTGAAAAACTGCTCAGCATAAAGCTCTGCAAAAAGACTTCAGAAGCAGTTGTTAGTACCTTCGCACAAGCACAAATCCACTTACTGACCTACTTCAGCACAAAGTTTAGCAACCGTGTAAGGTTTTTCCTACCCCACAGGTACCTATAGGCATTATTCCTTTGGCTCTGTTATGGTGCTGGTAAGAAACAGCTGTGATGATGGCAATATCTCAATCTGTCTGGTTCTGCTCCAGCTTTTTCATGAGTATGTAGGGAAAGATTCAAGTCCACTAATTTGCTTGTATATGCCACTTTATGGGAACAGCTGCTAAAGTGAGTCTTCACAAATCTGAAACTTCAGAAGCCTGAGAGATCAGAGGGACAATTCATATGGAATCAAGCAGCTATGGAGTTAGAAAGCCATACTCAGAGCATTTAAAATATTTTCCCTAAACTGTAGACAACAGCAAGCAGAAGGAGTGCCTACTTGAGAGCATGCCAATGCTTAGCAAGATACTGATAGAGAATACTTCAAGTTTTCCCTAGAATTTCCATAGCAAAAATATAGTTTTATATTATAAACCAATTCTATACAAAATTGCCCTGCCTGCTGGTTTCATACAGAATATTATTAATGATGTGCCTATTATCTTGTTGGATTTGTGTATAGTTGTATTATGGTAAAGCTGAAAGTTGTAGCTTAGGATTAGGATTTCACTGAGCAAGGTTATCTATCAACAAGAGAAAATATCTGCTCTGACTGGATACACCTTGTTAGCTGAAACAGCGCTTGGAGCATGTCTAACAACACGTGGTCGTGTCACCTAGACCCACTGTAAGTCACTCAAAGAGGCCAGAATTTGTTAAAGTTTGTGGACATAGAGTCACAATTCAGTGTGATCAAGTAAAAATGGATTAACAAATGTGTTATCATCATGGAAGCTGCTGCAACAAGACTGATCAGTCATGTGCCTGTGCCTTCATCTACGTTGCCTACATTTTCCTTTGACTGTGTTATTTAACATCTTCTAATACTATATACATACATTCAAATAAGTCCAAGATAAATGCATCCCATTATGCCTGAAGAGGTGAAGCAAGGCCAGTACAAATGCATCGTATGCTATGAATTATGTTTTTTCAGTAACTTGGCAATATCTGGATTTGGCTGTTATATTTGTGGTATGTTTGTGAGCTCATTCTATAACTTAGAGGACTGATTAGAGAATGTTAAATAACACAGTCAAAAAAACTTAAAAGCAAAACACCGTTATAATTCAGCACAAAACATAATAACGTAAAAGCCTTTAGCAGTCAATACACAACAGATCCAATATATGGAGTTACACTAGCCTTAAGAGGGGGGGAAAAAAAAAAGATCCAATGAACTTGTCCAGTAAAGATACAAGTCGGACATGCTGTATCACACTGTGCACAAAAACAAATCAAAAACTTCAAATAACTTCAAAATACGTGCAATGTTTTACCATGGAAAAGACAAAACCTAATTGGATGTTTCAGGAACTCTGGTCTTTTCTTCAGTAAAAAGTTGTTAGTCTTGCCCTGAAGAAAACTTGGAACTGTGTGAGTCTCTATGTAATGTAATAAATCTGGTACAGAATGTTTTGGAATGCTACAGTGCTTCTATTTTAGACTTTAATGCAAAGACTTCTTCCTAGCTGGAAAAGACCTTTGGTTTCCTAGTGAATGTGTCAGATGATCTGAGAAGCTGTGGATGTGTTTACAATCAATTGCATTTACAAGTGGAACAATTTTTCTAACCAAACCTGATTAAGGCAAGGCAAAAGAGACTTACTTGATCTCTCATAGCTATTCCCACCAAGAAAAGAGAGTGAAAAAACAATTTCATCCTCCCAACCCTGAAAGAAAGCTGCAAATAGAGAGGATTAAAAGTATCTGAAAAAGTTGAAGCATTGATGCTGAAAGCTTTAAAATGCCTGTGTTTAAAAGTCACATCAGAAATGTGAGAGCAGACAGATAAATGCACACTGAACCCTAGGGTACCCTCACTACACATAGCCCGTTTTATCCTGTTCCTCACCTCACACTCAGGATTTCTCCCTTAGCATTTTAGCTAAGGGAGAATCTTAGCGTTTCTAGTTTCTCCTTCCAAAAGTCTCATCTCTTAGCATATCTGTGTTTTTCTTATTTGTTATTTTTTGGTATGAGAACTCAAAACAATAACAGCCTTACCCTGTTTCCTGACCATTTCCTTTATCTTTGAGATGCTTTTAGATTTTTTCCTCTGCTGTGTTTCCCTTTTCTAGGCTCCCCACAGCAGAACCTCTTTTATGGGAGCAGAAAGGAGGTAGACATTAATCTGTCCAAGAAAATCAGCAGCTCAGTCCCATCTGTCATTAACTGGTCTCTGAACTGCAGCTATAAAGGAATAAACTTCTTGTTCATCAGGAGGACATAGTTTCTAAAGGCAGGGTCTGTCATTACAGCTTCTGCCTTCTTGCCTAGCTGGGATGAGTACAAGGGAGTGCTGCTAGGTCAGTGCTTCCAGCAGCGAGTTTGTTCCTTTTCCCTTAGGGAATCCCTCTCTTTCTCCTAGGTGAGTCAGAAAGTTGCATACAGGATTAAAAAGCAATGAATTATTGATCTTATTTTTACTTTTCACATTGTAAAAAGTAGTTTTAAAGTGGTACTTCATAAAGAAATGAAAATGATTTATCACCTTGGCATTATATAGGCACAATCTCCAACACAACTCTGGAAAAAAGAGCAATTACTCTAATGATAGAAGTTGGAGGAGGAAAGTAAGGGCATACTGGGGTTAGTTTGGACTTTTCCATAGAGTTTCCAATCAGATTGCAAGCAAATCAGTGAAGAGCAGATGAAACCTACCCATCCACTAGAGTTATATGATACCTAGGTAATTAAAATTACATCCATGTAATTGTTATTGTGACTACCACATAAGGAACACAACTATGTGTGTTGATGTCCTTATTCCAGAAGGAAGGTCTCTGACCCTTTGGTGGGAGAGACACCTTGGTCAGAGACCAAGGACAGAGACCTTGGTCAGAGACCAATGTTGGTGGTATCACTATCCCTTGATGGTTCTGCTGGTAAAATTCCCTTCATAGGCATGTTTTTCATCTTCCTTCTCTTCTGCAAAATAAGGATAATTTTTCAAGTTGTTTATTTTAATGGGCTGACAGAAAGCATCCGCTCCCATTCAGAGCCTCAGGAAAGACACCTAAGTTGTTTCATGACATGTTTCATGAATGTGAAGTACAGTGTCACAAGAAGAATCACAGGTTATATTCCCACAGGTCCCACCATCTCACGTAGGACAAATGCATTGTAAATATGGGTGCTAGGAAAGCTTTGCAAGGTAGTCAATCACATCTGAGTGACTGAGTTTAAGATACAGTTCCAGGAATTTCTGCAGAGAAAATGGTGGCCCATGACCCCCCTACACATTTCCTTCCAAAAGAGAATGCCAGAACAGCGCAGGGTGAGGACCCGTTTGGAGCAGCTCATCCCTAGGGCTGCCTGTGCCTCTGGCTGTTGTCTCCTGGCTGTTAGGTAGTCTCCAGCTCTGGATTCCTGTTCCCCTCCTGCCTGTCCCCATGAAATATAGCAGAAAGTCTATGCCCTGCAATGCAGTTAACTTCTCTTTGTGGGAAAAGAGGGTCAGCAAGAGGCAGGTCCTGGCAGAGAAGGGGACACCAAAAAACAAACAAACAAACAAAAGTGCAATGCCTCACTGGAGCGAGATGGTCAGTCTTGTGACAAAATTGTTGAGTTTTATGGTGTTAGAGGAAACAACAGATTTCAAAGCAGCAGAGAGACTAGAGCGGTGGATGTACACAACTGCAGACTCGAGCAGACACCGCTCCCGTTATGTTTTGAAGTTTTTCTTCAGTCATGAATGGCAGCTATAGGATTTTTTAAGGCATGAAAGTGGAAACTCAAGAGCACATTTCTGGGACAAGAGGTCATTGGCATGTCACATCCCCCGGGCCTCTGAGCACACAGTGCCTTAAAATTCATCTATAAGGTGGCTGTGATGTAATATGTGCCGTATAAAACCTAGCTGGATCTTCCCAAAGGTTCTGGAAAGGTCCCTGTAATGCTGCAGGAATTCCTGGCACCTTCCTAAGTGCTACAAATATCTCTCCATAAAGTATCCCTTTTTGGTCAGCTACAAGATGGGATCCTTTTCTGCAGTGATGATGTCTGAATCCTTTGGCATTCTCCAATAATATCATTAAAAAAGGCAGCACTAGATAGAAATAAATAAATGCATCATAACATAGAGAAAACAGTTCTTAGCAGCAGTTCAAGTCAATCTGTGCTTTTCTCCCGGGGGCTGGCTCCATCCTGGGCATTCTCCTCTGCCTCTCCAGCTGAGGTGGTTCCCCCTGCTGAAGCCCGTGTCCCAAAGTTGCTCAATAAAAAGATGCATTAGTGCGGGCATTGCCCTGTAAACAAGCTAGGAATGGCAGAGAATTTTAACTGCATTAACAATGAGAGTTATTCGCAGAATTCAGCGACTATTAAACTATTCAAGCTGTTACACTCTGTGCTGACCTGAATACAGTTCTTCTAAGCAATTAAAATTCTGCTGCAGAAACGCTAGCTTTCAAGTTCCCCACTTTACCATAATTTTTATTTGACTTGCTGTGCATGTAATTTAGTAACGAACCTAGAAAAGAAGTCTTTATAAAGCAGCCTTTGTAAGTAAATTCAAAATAAATACTATCTAGCATTATTATTGAACTTTTTCATTTGAGGAATATTATCAGGTCCGCAGCCAAAAGAATCTTGCAGAGGAGTCATAGTAATTGGATTCATAACACACATTTGGTTAGATTATTCTGTTGTTTCTTCTTGTTTATTTCCCACTCATATTAACATTTTTGGTTTGCAGCAATATTGACAGAAATAAAAAAATCTTGGAAAATCCCATTGGAATGGGTGTGTCCAAGAAGATCTGTAGCAGGCACATTTCCATGGATGTGGTGTTTGAATTCTCTGCCACTGTGTATGGATGTTTTAGACATCTGATCAAGGAGTGGTATTTTTGCCACATGACTTAAGTAATGTTTCTGATTTTCATGGTATTTGATATTTTAACTCAATTGCTGAAATCTGAAGACATGTGTTAGAGCAGCATCACAGCTTCAGAGTGGTTAATTCCCAGTCCTGGTGCTCTTGGTGCATCTAAAAATGTGGCCCTGAAGGTACAAAAGTCCAAAGGCCAGTTAAAAACTCCCAGCATATTTATTTTAAAATCACAGCTTAGGCTGGCCTCCCAATTTCGGTTTGACCTATGAATATTTGACTGCTTGAGGTTGGCGATATGGCCTAAGCAGCTAGGTTCTCACCACAGGGATTGAGGAGGGGCTGGAGGCACAAACTAAGCTAGTAATAGGTTGGAAACAAACTCTGACTTAAGCTACAACCGCAGAGCCAGGACTGCTTATAGCATCTGGGGAGCCCTGGGAAGCATTTCTTCTTCCCTGGTGAGGAATGTCTCCCAGGATTTCCCTCAGGGAAGTGAGACTGGGAGCACTTGAGGATTAGGATGGAGAGCGCGGAACAGTGGCGCTGACTATTTGCCCTGTGTGATTTGAACTTGGTTAGTGTAAGGAGCAGTTTTCTGGGATAACAATAACAGAAATGACAGCAGCTACTGGAGAATTAACAATATTTCTGTCTTTGGCTCAGAAAAAAATGTATTTCTAAATATGTTCATGTTTATATTATTATTTTGATTAATGAATGGCAAATGGTGGTAGATGTGCCAACCATAGCAGTTAATAACATCATTGATAGTTTATAAAGCAATGGTAATTTTCCATTCAAAATAGCATCAATATGTCATGCTATGTTTCTCACACTGTTATGTTCAGGTCTCTCTTTCCTCTTCATCTCTCAGGGCCTACTAGAACAAGTGGATTGGTCCAAGTAAAGCTCTAATGTTACAAACATGCTCAGACTTTCCTATCACGAGCCATTATTTCCCATGCAATGAACTGCCACTGTAGTCAAGAACTTGCATAAAATTTTACAAAAGTATTTGCTGATTATCTTGTTAGATTTACCTTGAGAAAGGACAATGTCTCACTGTGTTTACAAGATGACCAGGACAATAGGATTCAGTTTCTGATTCTGCAGAATGTTGAATTAATGACAGTAAATTAATGATAAAATGTTTACCTATTCACTTTATAGATAGGTATTTTGAAGTATAACATTATCATTACTGTTATTATTATTAAATAATATTAATTAATATTATTTAATTAATATTATCAATCAATATAAATATTATTAATTATATTATTCATAATAATAGTATTTTTAACATAGAACTTACATGACTCTAATATATTAATTTAGCCTGATATTTGCATGAACAGTATTAAATGTCAGTATGTATCAAATAGTAGGTAGAGAAACTGGCCATTAAAATTAGAGACCTAGACGCTTACCAAGGGTTTCGTATTCACAAGTTCTAGTGTTAAAATAGAGGAAATGATGTTTGGATACTGCATTTTGCACAGTCTGGTTTATGTTGCCTGCTATGCCAGCTTCTCAATGCCAATAGTAAGTTTGAAGCATGTATTTCTAGCATTTGATTTTCTCTCCTATGGGCCTCTTTAGCATGGGAAAACAGAAAGCTATACCAGAAATGGCCTTATCTTTTCATCTTCCATCATCACAGTTAAAGACAATGTGCCAAGTGCCAGGAGCCTTGAGTCTAGCATGAGCTGTGAGTGAGGTAGCTTGTGCTGAATACATTTTTTTGTGTGTATGACCAAGACTGATTATTCTTGCATCTCTTCTAGGGTCAAATTAGGATGTCCTGCTTTTCATCACCTTTTCCCTTTCATGATAGACGTACAAGATTTTTTTTCCTAATATTTACTGTTTCCACTGCAAATCACTTACCTCTGACATATCCTCTACAAGCTCCAGTTTGTGGAAGACCATTACTGGTTCGCAGTCTGAGAAGGATGTGTGTTTGCTTGTCATATTTAGGCTACCTAACAGAGGAAATGAAATTATGGATCTTCTTTGATGTCTTACCTTCTTCAAGCTCTGGGAAAAAAATGATACACTTTTCTATTTAAAGTATGTAAAAGAAATCAGATAATGTGAAAGAGAAGCTATCCCTGTACATATGTTTCCCCATCTTATAAGTGCATATCATGTATACTGCAGCTTGGCTTTGGCATAGGTGTTTGGCAGAGCAAATCAATGCTCTGCCAGCAGAAGCTCTCTCCTGTCACCTCACTTGGAGGTCATCTCCAAGATATAATAAATAAGCTGGAAAAACTCTTTTCAGCATATGAGCTCCTATACTTCAACCTGAGAGGCCCACACACATGTCCTGTGTGCTACATGGACCTATGCTGCTGCATGGGGGATGCTGCACATTTGTGTCACGCTGATTTGCCCACGCACACTGGCCAGTCATCCAAACATCATTAAAGCTACTGCTTTCACCAGGCTCATTACTGTCCATGAATTGTGGGCCCATTGTCAAATTCCTCTTTTTAAATCCAGGTAGAAAGAAAGTCCAAGAAGATGAAGAGGACATTCCAGAGTGGCTGCCTTGTTACTTCATACACAGGAGAGGTTTTGTAGATACAGCAAAGGCAGCTAAAAGTAGCATTTCTAATCCATATTTGGGATTAATAGAACTAATGCCAACACAACTTTGCTGCATAGATCTACCCTGAGTTCTGTAATTATTAACAATTAATCAATAAATGCAGAGGTACCTCTGAGTATACTCATACTTGCTAAAAATCACTTTCTTTCAATGTTACTGTCCTGAGGAGTGAGATTTGGGGACAGAACAACAAGAATGATCCAGGACACAATTCCTTCATGTGTTTTTGGATGGCTGTGACTCAAGGAGTGCAGGTGATGTAGCTGCTATCTGTACACTGAACTATGGAAATATCTATTCCTGTTTGTTGGAGTTAGAGCAGCACTTGGCCTTCCTTGCTGTGGATTAAGCACCCTGCTGTAGTGACTGTCACACGGAGAGCAAACGCAGAGATGTCCCCAGCCCAAGCAGCTTCTGCTATGTCTCATACCATTTAGGTGCGTGTCACCCATCTCAACATTGGAAAGCAATTCCCGCCTTCTCTAGTACCTTGACAGGTTTGCTGGGACGCCCATGGAGCCTCATACTCTTAAATATTTGGAAAATACTCTAAACACGCAGAGTGGCCATATCAATGGCTTTCTTTGCAGTCAGCCTGTCTTGGCTGCAAAAAAATAAAGCCTTCTGAAGACTTTCAAAGCTCTGCAGACTGAGCACTGCACTCAGATACCAGCACCTCGTTCCTCTTTGCTGGGAGCTGTGTGCGTGAGCAGCCCTTCCTGGCACTTCCTGAAGAATTTCAAAGGAGACTATAACAAATGGTCCAAGTATTCATACCCAGAGCTTTGTTTCCAGTTTCGCTGCAATAACAATTAGCAGCCAGTTGGCATTTGGCCATTGAAAATTATATAGCCAACTGGCAAAAAGTATCATTTTATTCCTGGCTTTCTGCTTGCAAGCTGGGTGGCATAGGAGTATTTTGTGAGTGTATATAACACTAACCTCTGCAGAATAATGTGCTGTCTAACTAGTCAAAAGTCCTTTCTTCACTCAGCCAAAGGCTAATTGCCAACCAGCTTCATTGACCTTCATCATCACTGATCTTAAGCAGCAACATTTGCCAGTGTTTAAGTTTTGTCTTCCTTTTTTTCCTATTTCTGTCATGTTCACTTTTTCTTTTTTAGCATTTTTTTGTTGTTGTTGTTCCATATAGAGGCACAAAACTTGCCCTGGCTTGAGAAGAAGGTTGCAGACAGCTACAAACCAGCAGCGCTGTGGCACATTTGGACTGCTCAGCAGGGGCTCACAATGCAATTCAGTGGGATGCTCCGTGAGATATTCACATAACTTTCCAGACCCCACAACAGCCCTGCACTGCCTGCCCAGAGCGGGCAGTGACCTCAGGAGGATGCTCCCCACACAGGATCGCCTTGTCCTCAGAGCAGACACTCAACCTGCAGCAACCTCCTTTTGCAGTTGTACCTGTTTGCCCACATTTCTCCACTCCTCAAGGTGAAACTGCCCTGCTAAAAGGCTGTCAGCTTTCAAAACAATCCTCCTCAGTTCCTGCTAGAAAGCTGAAAACATATAACCAGCAAATGATGGTGAGCAACATTTTAATTGCAAATAACTCAGCTTTCTTTCCATCTCAATGGAAAGAGGTCTGGGGTGAAAGGACAACAGAGGCTTGCCAACGCATGAAGTTTTATGGGCTTATATCCCAAAATTATAGGATCGGCAATGCCTTGAATGCAACTTAAAAACAAAGGAATTCCCTAATAGAAAATAATGATTTTTTTAGTAAATAATTAATACTAGAAAAGATAATATTAAATTGCTGTAACTTACATCCCTATAATGTGCAAAGAAATGAAAATGCTATGATGTCTATATCTTACTAGAAATGTGTTTATTTATACACTAGTCTAAAATTACAATCAAAGGTAAAGGACAATTATTTTAAGTCAAAGTTCAAGTCTCATGAATTATTATCTTTTTCTCTTCACTTGATTATAAAGATAATAGTTCAGAAAGACCATTAAGGATCCCTGAAGTAGCCTGAATTGTCAGTTCCCCTGCTTTTGTCACAGTATTTTTCTTTTTTCCTTTGATTTTCCCATCCTATATCCTTTGAAATTCAATTGTCCATTTTCTCCTTACACTGCCTACAGGTAAGATTTTGAGAGTTAGAAACTAAAAGAAAAAAAAATCCAAATTATTATTTCAGAACATCTTTTAAATTACAAGGATTTTTTGAGACACAATTTATGTTATTTAAAGATGAGCACTACCTTAAACACTAGGAATGTTAGGTATTCAATCCTGTGGGCACTATACAGGTACCAGAATAAAAAAGATGATTTTTCAAAATGATTTTTCAGCGTGACAAGAATATCTAACTTTTATTAAATAATAATAAGGTTATAAATGAAGTTTGAGGCAATGTATTCATTTCAAAGGAATACAACCTCTTGATGTAGCAAGACACATTAAGACTATATTTACTACTGAGACACATCAAGATAGTTAGCTGGAGAAAAGCAACCTTGAAAAAAAAGGCCAAAGTCTAGTGTTTGCCGTGACGACATATACAGTAAGGTCAGGATGGGAACTTAGATCCCCTGAGGCACTAGACAAGGTTGCTCACAATCAGTTCAGGGTAAAAGATCTGAACTTTTCTCACCAACTCATGAGATGAAGCTTTACAAACTGCCATCTCAAATCTTTCCAAACAAGCGACAAGTGAAGTTCAGAGGAACAGAAATGATCTTTATTTTAAATGTCTGATAGCTCCAGTAACCTCTGAATAACTTAGCTTGCATTCTGGGATCTCTTTTCTGCAAGAGGGTGAAGTTGCAGACAGTATAAATTAAAAGTGGTAAAAATATTTATTGGCATGCAAAGTTTTTAGGAGCACAATTTTATATGTCTCTGTTCACATAGCTTCAGCATAAATGGGGTAATATTAATACCACAAGAAGGTCTGTTTACATGCTGCTCCAAGAATTTTCTTGCAAAAGGAAAAAAAATTGCCTTTGCCATTATTCTTTATGATCACAAATCCTGGTTACTTTAAAACTTAAAGTCTCTTTTTATGTTTATGTGGTTCTACTTCTGTGATCATAGAAGGAAGAGATAATTACTTAAAGCATCTGAAAATACTGTTTATCATGATAAGCAATTAATTCACCTTTTTTTTTTTTTTTTTTTTNTCTAAAAAGAATGTCCGAATTGAGTTTGCTACATGTAGAGGAATATTTTTCCAGTTTTCCACCTTCTCCATGATGGCTGTGGCCTGGAAGAGTGTGGTGTTCACCTGGCCTCCTGGTTGCAGCTGAGCAGTTGCTTCTTCTTATCAAATCTAACATTTTGGCTTCTGAAGCCAAAGCAGTTTCCAGTCCATCTCTTAGAGAGACCCAAGTTCAAAATAATATGAAAGCAAGGTCAAGTCATGTGCCAAACCTTTAGTGAGTGCTTTCTTTTCTACTCAGGACTAGTATACAAAAAATGTATGAAAAAGCACTACTGCTAGGTCAGGAAAAGCATTACTTTTCCCTCTACATCACTATCCATTTGGAAGATGGTAGGATGGAGAAGATATAATGTTGTACCTCTACATAAAATGTGTCTTATTAGAAGTTCCCATGACAATACCCAGTTTCTCTACACATGACTCTCTACTGAGATGCAAAATAGAAGTGGTTTGATATTGCTGGGTGCTGAGACTGCCCTTCTTTCACTGAGGTAACTAAGCAAAATTATTGCAGAGCTGAGAATTGCACACAGGCCTTTTATACTGACTGCTCTCAATTATTCTCCTGTCACTAATACTTGAAAAATAACTCTTCCTTCAGCATACACAACTATGCAAACTGAAAATAAAACTGCCAAGATAGAGAAATGAGTGGAGAGAAAGATTTTAGTACACATTTAAGATAAAAGGTTGGAAGAGACATAAGAAGGAGAAGAGAGAGGAAAACTAAGGATGGGAAGAAAAAATGTATGAATATGGAAAAGACGTTCAGGAAATCTGGAGTGAAGAGGATATAGTATCAGCGCAAATCTTTGGCTGAGACATGTCACCTGAGAAACTCTCTGGAGGAAATGCTTTTGAGGTCAAAGTTGCTTTATGTTCATACAGTTTTTGCAATGGTAAAATAAAGTATTAGTATTGCCCTTGTGTAGACAGAAACAGATGAATAAAATAAGAGAGATGAGGAATGTACTATCAGTTGTTTAATCAGGAGGTCCCAACCAGTCTCACATCTACTATCCTTTCTCTGATGGTGAGGCAGGGAAGAAAAGACGATGAGCTCAACACTGCCTTGTCTTCCAGAGTCTGTGTTTGTAAGACAAGACTGAGGATAGGAACATTAAGTTAGCTTGGAATGTGATCCTCCTACACTGCATCAAGGACAAGGAAAGTTCCATCATTCAATGTACAGGGCTAGCACTTGCCCATTCTCTTGGTGATGGAAAAGGATATTTGCTTCAGTCTCCCATGTGCAGATACCCAGGATGTTGAGTGGTAGGAAACTGTAGACTCTGAATTAAAGAATAAAGAAGAAGCTTAAACTTAAGGATCTTCCTGGTGAAAACAGAGCTCAGGTGTTTTAGTTTTATAAATGATACTGCATATTTGTTTCTTGATTATAATGTCTGTTTAATTCACCTCAGTTGTAAGGGGGATAATTGACCAATGAAGTTAGTCTGATGTTCTCCATTCCCCAATAAATTTTAGTGTTTTCTGTCCGTCAGAAGAAGAGATGTACCTATGATATATGTAATTTAGTCTTACCTTGATATATTCTGCGTGGATTTTTCTTACCATTTAGCAAGAAAAAAGTAATCATGTCTTGCTTGGTCAAGATAAACCAATGGCCTTGAAATTTGGAAACAATATATATTCGACCACACAAACTAATAAGGCACCAGTGTTTTAGCAGACATTATAAAACATAAAATTAGATGGAAAATTGCCTTAAGCCCCTGTAAATTAAAATTGCTGTTTTTATAGCAAAAATGAGCCTTATATAGCAACAAACAATTTTGTGATCTTCATTTAACTAGCCAATTTCATATGGCAAACAGTATTTATTCATCCTGCTCCAGTGACCTAACCAGTAATTTACAATGTGATGCCTTGCATATTTTCACAGCATTGTAAAAAAATGAGGTTCTGTAGATTTATTTGATCCCTGTTGAAAAATTATTTTTTACCTCCTCCTAACCAGTGTAAACTGGAAATTGTTCTTAATGTAATTCTCTTGCTTACCATCCACTCATTAATAAGGAAACTAATTAGAGCCAGTTTGCTTACTCTAATTTGAAAAAGTGAAAGTAACATATGTTGACAGTTAATTTGGATTTTCTTTTTGTTAACAAGCGTACATGTTTTATAATGAAATAATATTTGATACTGATATAGAAAAACATGGACTAATAAATTGCAACAGGCTGGGAAAATGCAGTATGTTAATCACTTTGGGAATAATAACATAGATCATTTAGTACTCCAGTTTCTCTGTTGATGATTTTCCATTTTAGCTATTTTTATACGGTATTATAGTGACTTGATTTGGAACTTCTCAAACACACGTCAATAGAAGCTTTTTAGCATTATGTGAGTTTGCACAGGCCCAGTGTAATTTCTCAGACTGAGTTACAAAAAAAATATTATGGATCTAGGCTCCATTTCAGAAACTTCTCTTGTCTTGGCTTTTAAAAAATGTCAATATTCGTAAAAAGGTGCCAGCTGACAACCTGCAAGACCCTTGATAAATGCTTGATCTAAAGCCCACCCAAATCATTTGCAGTTCTTGCTCTCACCTGTGTCATCATGGGAGTAGATCCATGTCAGGCAGACAGAGAGGGAACATCACAGGCATCCTCACCTGTACTGCTGTCATGTGGAGATTAAATTTTACCTGGCAATGTGGGAGTTTGATACTAGAAGATGAAATCTGCACACAGTCCTCTGCCACATGTCTCCTTGTTCAGGTGACCATTGCAGTGCTGTCTTAGACCAGGCTAGAAATCAGGAGTCTCTCTGGGGAATCTCAAACAGGTCATTTGGGTTGTGCTCCAACTCCATGCTGATGCCAATACCACTGTCTTTAGCTGCACTTGTTGCCCAGTTTTGCCAGATGGAAGTGGTCATGGACATGTCTTGAACACATGGAGATGGCTGCTTGTTCTCCTCACTTGCTATGACTGACCAGAGAGGAGCTTATCAGCCACCACACTGGAACACGGTTTATTTCCTTCATGCTGGCTAAAAGCCATCAAACTATCATCTTCCAGTCATGTCCAACTAATCGGAAGAGAAATCACTGCTCTTCAAACACCACAGTCCTTCGACTGTCTCACCAGCCAGATATTTCCTTAATGTAACCACATTTAGGGCTCCCCTGCTTCGCACACATGCAAAGATCGCTCAAAAATACTATCTGCAGCCAGGTAGAAAACATAAAGCAAGATGGTGGATAAGACTTTTAGTTCTTCAAATTACTTTTTTGGCACGAATTCTCTGTTCCTCACACAGGCATTATGAAGAACTGTGTTATAAAGTCCAGCACACATACATTTTTTTTTTGTATTTTATTTTTTTCCATTTTCACTGATACTGACAAAATCCAGCACTTTAGCAGAAAAAAAAAATCAACTCTCATTTTAAAACAAAAATCTTAGGCAAACAAATATTATTGGCTATAGAAGCAAACATGTGGGGTTTTATTGAAAGCTTCCTTCTGGCTATCAAATTTTATGCAGTATATGGTAGAATAAAAGAGTAATACAAGTATCTATTGAAAACATTCCTTTTTGACTAAAATGGAAATGATATATTAAACAATATGTTTTAATGTTATTTGACTAAAAGAAGTCAAACTTGTTAAAAATGTTTTAAAGTTACCTAAACATTTGAATTTTATGTCCTTTATCTTTGTCTCAAAACTCTCAAATGCCATCTGAAAAAGTCCTTGAGTTGGCAGAGACCTACAGAAGGAAAAGGTAGAGAAACCTTCTAAAGAAACTGAGCAAAAAATCTCTAAAACAGCAAATTTCATTAGAACAAAAAGGTTTATTTTCCCCATATATTTAAATAGCTTTATTTCTTACAAACCACCACTAGAGGTCAGCTGTGTTTTTAATTTAACGAAATTACTTCTACATCCCATTTAATTTTATCCTGATTTATTAGCCTTTCAGTTCATTTTGATAAAAAATAAGAAATAAATAAAAACAATCCATGGGCTTTTCTTTTGAAAAAAAATTCAAGAGCCGGACATAAAATGGAAATTACAGGAAGCAGAAAAAAGTAGTACTTGAACAAAGTGCTTTTGCAGAGAGGACTTTCAGCATAATGCTTGAAAATCCTCATGGCTTTATGGAAAACAGACATAACTGAGTGATAAGCAGCTGTATTAATTTCAAGTACATGGCACTTTCAAACTGTAATGCACAAAAACAGTTTACTGTTTGTCAAGGATCTAGGTCTCTATTTTGACAGCAGTCTGAATCTGTGACTAATTTTCAAATCTCAAATCTTTCCATTCTAACTTAATTTTTATATATATATATATATATATATGTATGTATATATATATGTATGTATTTGATGTTTTAAATGGCTGGCATGCCTGATTTTTTTTTTTTTTTTTTTTTTTGCAGCTTTCAGTTCAAGAGTTAAATTCTCCCACATCTTCCGTTCTCCACTCCAAGGTCCCAGTGATTCCTGACCGCTTCCCCAGGGAAATCTCTCGGGGCAGGCAGAGATGCTTGTGACGCCTCTCTTTCCAGAGGGGGAAGCTAGAACAATATTAGGAAGCTTTCTGGGTGATCTGCTCTGTCGATTGCGAGCGAATTCCCTGTGACGGCTCCCTCAGCCCCCGCTCCCTCTGTACATGTTGCATTGGTGTTTATCATGTATAAATGATAATTCAGCACTCAGAGGGACAAGCGAGAGAAACATCTGCAACTGTTCAGTAAATAGTGAGAAGGCACTGTAGGATCTTCCCATTCTGAGCAGTGTTATGAGGAAGGGTCTTCTCCTCCTGGCTTGCAATACTGGGTGCTGGACTGACGTATCCCAACGCCCCTGCCAGTGACCAGAGAAGCAGGACTCAGCACATATTCTTTTGTGAGTGAAATGACTCCAATAACCCACTTGAGTCATCATCCCTTGTTTCTTATCCTGACAGAAACTAGTTTACAAAGCCTTAAATGCTGATTCAGCGTCAGGGGATGATTCTGATTATGAAAGAAAATGTTCACCCATATGAGCAATCCTGTGTCAGTATTTTGAGCAAATCATTTAATTTAAGAAATACAGTTAAAAGCACCATTGATTTTATACCTGAAGACCACGAAGGCAGAACTAAAATCAAAAAGCCTTAGAAAGAATAGGAAAGAAGTCATCATTTGATTCAGCATTTTTCTGCTGTCTTGTGTACAATGCTGCATCCAAACACAGAACACAAGTCTATATCCAAAATTCCCAAATCTCTCTAATCTCTCTCTCTCTCTCTCTCTTTTTTTTTTTTTTTTTTTTTTTGTCACACAAAAGCCTGCCTGTTGTTATTGTGGTGGAGAGAATGGGATATGCTTCCATATCCTCAATCCTCCTTTGAAGGTGCCTTGTGTTTGAGTTCAGTTAGACTTTGGGGAGTACAGCGCTGGGGTTGGTTGGGCCTTGGTTATCCAGGGTTTTAATTAAACAGATCATAATCATTTGAAAACTGTCACAGTAAGGTCAGAAGAGGTGAAAGTTGAAGAAGAAAGGTCTGGATGGTGAAAATGATAAATTTAGTAGAACCTACCGCATAATCCATGGTAACAATTGCTTTTTAATCAGCCACTCCAGACGTTTTCTTCTACTTTTTCATAAACTGTAGGAGCTGAGCTCCTACGAAAGCTCCTACAAAGCACAGTAGGAGCTTTCCTATGCCAGAGCTGCTTTCCTCTCTGCTCTGACCTGTATTTTTTTCTTTTTCATCTGACATAGCTGTGATTCAAATTGAAGGTACGTTGATTTACTCATCCAGAGCAATAACTCTGACACTCATTATCAAAACAAATGTTCTTCTTAGATCTGAAATGACTGTCTTCTGCTTAGTTATATCCCATTGCAGAGCCAGAATTACACAGTAGCTAGTCTTCACATGCACATTTTCAGCAGGCTGATCAAGCTGATTAAGAGATACTACTTGTCCAGAGTCCCTTCCCTTCCAAGAGTTGAAGCAATGTGAAGAAATGCAGGCTAGTTGATTTCCCAGTGAAAGTACCAAGAGGAGCTTGGGTTTCTCTGTGTGCAGCTCTCCTGCTCCCTCCTTTTTTTTTGTTTTTTTTTGTTTTTTTTTTCTTTCTCTGATTTAGAATAGTGATAGAAGCAGTGCAAAAACCAGGCACAGACAGAGTGAATGGAGTTTTGTGGGAACATTTGGAGAAACTACAAATATGAGGGAGCAACAATTAAGGGAACAGTATTTTCCTTTGCTATCAGCACTAGACTGTACAAATTTGGTTGTTTCATAGAACTGTTTCTAAGCAAAAATGATATCCTCATCATATACTCTCAGAGTGAAAGAAGACTTGGTGCCAAAAAATGTCTCATGTAATATTTTTAATCTTCCCCCAAAAATCAGAAGTCTGCACTAAACCACATCATAGGATATTGCCTCACTGATGATTAGTGCGTGTTACAGTAATGCAGATCAAGAGTCTGAAGTCAAGTTTGAGACATGACAGTGATCCAATTTTCTGACATATAATTCAATTTAAGATGTCCTCATTTTTAAAATCCTGACTACTAGCTCAGTTCAATTAACGTCTGGTGCTTTTCAGAAATAGGTATGTGGGATGAGTTGTCCACAGACAACTTTATTAATCTTTTTGATGGAATAAAGATGAGATCTTCGAATTGCATGACTTTATTACATGGCATTTCTTTCCCACTCAGTTTCTGGGCAGATTAGTGAATTAGGCTGCACAGAAATGTCAGGTCACCCAGTCACAGACCTGCGCCCTCTCCTCCGACACAGGCGACTCAGGATGGCTACAGTTTAACAGGGGGTCTTGCTCCTTCAAAGAGCAGTATCCAAAGGAAAAGAGGTCTGTAACTACCTTCTCCCACTCATTCTTTACTACCCTTCATAATTAACTTAATTTTTCTCCACAAATGAGCCTCTCATTTCTTCTTCCTAATCATATGGGAGAAGAGTCGTACACTGGTCTCAAGAGAAATACTTCTCTCATATACAGCAAAATGTACACCATACCAAGCACACTCCTTAAAGCAGAGACATGTTACTTAATACATTTACTTGTGCTGGCTATTTAAGGGGAATTAATATTTGCAGGGTCACAGACTGTCTTTCCACAAGCAGAGATCTTTAGTATTCGGAATCAGTTGCATTTCTGAGGATCTTTTGTGACTCTTCATTCCCGCTACCAAACATCTGCAATTTTACCACTAGATAGCAGTGTGTGGCAATGAATGCTGTTTCTAAAGGAGCTTGAAATAACTCTGTAACAAAATGCACAACGATCACCCAAATTCGGGGAGCAGACAGGAGAGAGACTGCAGAAGAAAAAATCAGAGAAAACATGCCCTAATTTCCTTAAATCTCAGCGTCTCTTTTCCCACCACCTTTTCTGTTTCATAGAAGTTCACCTGCCTCTGCTGAGGAACTGAGTGCACTTAAAATCAAACCATGAGATATAAGGGAGAAAAGAGGCTCCTTTGCTCCCTGCTATGGGAGTGCATTGGGAGGTGTCGAAAAGCTTCCCAAAGTGCTTCAGTTCCTATGAACCTTGTTCCTATGATGCATTTCTTTTTTTTAGAGAAATAGTGATTTGCATCAGATATGCATCCACCTTTATTTACAGGTGATTAACTTGTCTCACCTTGGCTGGGGACTAGATTAGATTGATTTGTGGGGTTTGTGTATATAGTGAGCACTGAACAGGGATTAGAGTTCAAAACTAAGCCAGTCCAGCAAGAGCTGCCAGCCAGGGTAATGACTTGTAAACAGCTGGAACTGGTGACTTGAAAAGCTGCTTTATATTGAAGGAGAAGAGAAGAAAGTACTATGGTGTCTATAAGCTGAAAAATGGTTATATGCCCCTCTTTACAGAAGAAAATAATTTTCTATGCCTGTAATAAATAAAGTTAGTTGTTTACATCAGCACGAAAAAGGGAAGAACTGCGCATATGCCATGTCTTTAAATGTCCCTCTTGTTGGTGTTAATCAAATACAAAATATCTGGCATTTTGTCACATTATTTGAGCTCTAAAAAAAAGTGTTGTTAAAGGGGAAATGCTGTATTCTTTCTTAAATGTTCTTCTTTCTTCAGAAATTTTGTCTTTCTACAGAGTGATCTGCCCTTTACTTCATGGTTATAAAGAAGTGTCAATGAAGGAGCAAAAAAATCCCATAAGAATTGGGAAGCAGCTTAATTACTGTGCTGCTTTGGAGGTATTGTGATACTTGGCAATGATCATACCCAGGTTTCCCATGTTTTCCTTTTTACCTACCTAGGGGTACTACTGACCCTGTTCCCATGCCCTTCCAGACGCACCCTCGACTGCAAAGTTTTGCTTTTCCCATTGCTCTCCTGCCATTGCTGCTATCACTGGCAGCCGAGGAAGCAGCAGGGCTGAATGTGACACAGCTCCTGTGTCAGCGTTTCGCATCTCCTGCTTGTCTGTCAGTGTGTCTTGAGATACTTATCACTGCAAGATGCCAGAGTGAACAGCCCTTCTCATTTACAGCGTGCATATGAGTGCACTGCTGGTTTTTTTTTCCCTTACCACAATGAGGTCGTTATGTCCATCATAGCGAGGCTGTAGGGATTTGCTTGTCCTCTTCTAACAAATGCATTACACCATTCTTTTTAATAACCTTTTAAGTTATGACTGCTTGAAACATATCCTTTCTTTATCTCTTCTGACCCAAGTGAAAGAGATGAAATTTTTTAATGCTTGCAAATAGTGCTACAGATTCCTCTTTTCGGAGGAGGTGGAGTGGGGAGAGGTTTTCCAAAATGCTTGCCCATCTAATTACCTTGTTAATTCCTCTAAGTATATACACACTTGGCAGTAAATTTAATTTTCTTCTCAATGGAAATTTTTGCAGTCTTTTTCAAGAAGAGGATCCTTTTGCTACTCTTAGCTGGACTTAGAACCAGGTCACAGTTTATGTCCAGTACGTCTGGAGGAACATGTCAAAATAGCTGCTACATGCTGCCTTAAAAGATAGCAACCACTGCCCTGACACTGGCATGATTTTGGTGACTCATCATATAAAATAGTTTTTATTTATTTATTTTTTCCTTACTGTTTACAGGAGGAGAGACCAAGGGACTGTTTCCCAAATGGCACAGCAGGAGCATGATGGCTATATGGTGGTAAGGACTCCAGGTCCTGGTAGATGGTGCCCAAGAGGAGTCAGCATCCATCTTCCTGGTCTGAGCGCCAGGGAAACATGCACAGGGAAAGGTTTCCTCTGTACAGCACTGTGCACCAGTGCTTAGCTGGGAGGCAGACGGTCACTAGCACCCGTGTCTTAGATACACCAGGGTCCTGAAGCTTTCCTACTGCAAGCCTCGAGGAGAGCTGCTCGCCAATGCACCACACAGCCTGGGCGTCCCAGACTCAGCAGATGACCTCCTGGGCAGCACAAGTGGAAGAAGGCAGAGTTAGGTGCCTCCTTCTGTCCAAAGGGGTAGGAGTGAGAGGAAGCAGATCCCCACAGACATGTCAGGCTTGCTCCTCATGTGCCACAGATAAAAACTCCCACAGCAAGGAAGTCCTGATAGCCCTACTTGTCTTGCATTGCTCTGAGCTTGCTCTGATCCAGGGAGGCCAGGATAGTTAGCAGTTCTGAGGTGTTAACCAGGTTGTCTGCAAACTCAAGAAGGCATCTAGGCACTGCTTATTCTTTTTCTCTCACAGTTGTGAGCTAAAAGAAGAAGAAGAAGAAAAAAAGAAGCTAGACATCAGCATTTTTAGTGGATTCTGAAACCTTATGCCCATGTCTGTATTTCTTATGCTTTGGTTTATAGGTGCAATGGTATATTACTGTGCTTTCAGGCTGGTTTTAGACATTTGATATATTTTTAGCTGCCCAAAGATGAGGGTTGAGTCATCTACCAATATTTAAGTTGGATGCAGAGAAAAAAAATGAAGAGGAGCACTTAAAATTCCTGCAGTCCACTCCAGTCTGTGCCCTTTTGACTCTGTGGCCTTGTAGGTCATCACTTGAGCTCCTGTCTCACCCAAGAAAAGGATAACAGCTGATGACGGGCAAAACAAAGTTGGGTGGATTTATACCGTGGCTCTGACATAGTAGAAGAAAAAAAAAAAAGTGAATTTAATTACTAAGCAGGCAGGAAACTTGACTCATTATGAAAAAGGATTTCTTTCATCACAGGGAAGCCAGTCCTGCACGAATGTCTTCTGTTTTCTAACAAATACATCCCTGTTTTCTAGCAGGGATACATCTCTCCAGTGGGATCAGCTTGAATCAAACCGGTTGCAACTCTCTTGTTCTGTCAGCTTGTCTCTGTAAAAGGCAGGAGAGCACCTGCAAACCTGGCAGAGAGGTGTTGGGAAGAAGTATCACTTCCAGGCATTTCTCAGAGCTGTATTACCTGCTTACACCAAGCAGGGAGGATACTTTTAGGTGCACTAACTGCTCTCACCAACTACACTGAAAATTGGGGATAAGTGGGAAGGGAAGTACAGGCTCAGAACTCACCCAGTCACTACCTGTGGTCTCCCTCCTTCCTGAGGAACAGTTATTGATAGACTATGTTCTTGCCTTAACATGGCCAAGCTCTTTCTCCAGGGAAAATGCTGTCTTGTTTCCTTTTATCTCCCTTCATGAGATACTTCTTAGTCTTATGCAATTTATGACTCTCGGCTACTGGCAATTTGGAATAAATCTGAAGTTCTTTTCCAAAGGTCCTTTAATATCAAAGATATAAATATTATTCCTTTTGGAGAAAGTAGGACATCTTGGTGAATGGAGGTTGCCTCTTCTCAGCAACATCTGTCTTCTTAGATTGCAACTGCCATGATGCATAAAGGAAGAGGAATTTCCTTAATAACAGAAATAAAACCATGTCACTGCTTTATGAAAATCGCTCGATACTCACAGCCCTGCTGTGGGAAGGAAATGTAAAGAGACTCACCTCTAAACTCTTGTGCTTGAAAGCAGCAACAAAATCTGGCAGATTTGAAATCACATTGGTTTTGATTTCTCTTTCCTTCCCCTTCCTGAAGAAGTGCTATGAATAACAAGGGCTTGAGTATGGTACTGCTCTGAAAGCATGACTGAACTACTGGGTTTCGGTGGTCCTTGCTACCTCACAGGATCATCAAGTCCCAAGCAGGGCCATAGGGTGCAGGCAGTGCTGGTAGCCAGCATGAGTGATAGGTGGGAAGCACTCTCTGCTGCATCAACTTATCAGGCACAGGTTTCACTTCCCCCATCCCTGTTCAGAAAGCTAGATCAGTCAAACCATGTTGTGAATATCTGGGGAGTCTCCATAGTCAGACTTTTTCTTCCATAGGCAAAGAGAGGAACTTGGTCCCTAGCTGTCTTCATGAGCCCTGACTGTCTGGTACATAAGATATGGGCTGACTTTGCATAGACCAACATGGAAGGAGTTTGTACAATCAGATGTAATGCCATTAACCTCAAAGAAAATGAGGGTGGCAGGCACTGACTCTGAAGTAACCAAAGCCACTTTATGTTTAATTTTCTGATACTGCAACAAGGAAATCAACAGGCATTGAAGTGTCGAGGGGACTAACTTCAAAGTATTTTCTTTCTAAGTGATTGCTTCTGGGTCTCAAATCTCTGGAGATCCTTCTATTTACAGTAATGTAGATGCCATGCCTCTCTGATGCACAAGCAATGAATTATTGCCAAACACAAGAGGCCAGGTCACATGAATTAAAAGTCCAATCCGGTATTTCAAAGCTTTTGGTTGGGGCTTACTAGGGTTGCTATTAAACAGTAATTTTAGTAGTGATTTAGTTCCCTAGGAGTTGTATTTTGGTGTTCAATTTGGACCTTGAATATTTATCCTTTTTTTTTTTTCTTTTTTTAAAGAGATATATCAGCTATCCTCAAGCAAATTTGTAGATTTGTTTTGATGAGTTGAATTCTATGGTAGACATGTTAGCAAAGCCAATATATTGGCTACAGTATTATTTTAAGTAGTTCTGTGGGATTTTTCTCTTGCTTGGTTTGATGAACGAAGCTATTGAGGAGAAAGGAAATGAAAAGCTCAAACACCACAGAACAGCAAGTTGTTTGCCTGTTTACTAGGTTTCAACTTGAATATTAATGTGAGTTCATCGCAGTTCATCTGATATGGAAGCGAAGAAAACCTTGGGAATAAGAACAATCATGGAGTTTATTCTTCCTTGCTTTTGGGTTTTTTGGTAGGTTTTATGCAGATGCGATGTTGTCTGCATCTCCTGCTTACCTTCAGAGACTGTGTAGCTCTCAAGGCATCTAAATTCATGCTTAGCCTAGTCTGATGACTTTAGTCACTTCCTGGAGAACCTCTTTTATGAAGAAAATGATTCCCCCCTCCACCTGGCAATATGTGATGATCCATCTTAGGAAGAGGTGCCTCCAAGCTTCAGCAGATCCTACTTTCTTGATGGTGTGCACATTTACAGAAAACAATCACTTAAAAATATATATATTGAAGACAGGACCTGATCCAAGAATTCCTCCTAAGCAAGCACTTTCTCTGTGGCTCAGATACCAGCAGTGATGAGGAGGCTACTCACATTACAGGGACTGTTTTCTAGCCCATGGGAAGTAGAACTGAGGTTCCAAATATCCACTGGGAAGGATGTATCAGAACTGCAGTCATGATACAGAATTATTTGTTTCTCAAAAGCTTCTTTCCAATTATCATCTCAAATGTTTTCAAGTTCTATAGTTTGAGCTTAAGCAAAAGCTTCTGAAAAGGTGAAATGTGGACTGGCAGTTGTTTGTACCAGCAGCAATTCCCCTCTTGAATGGTGCTTTTTTTTTCTCTTGAGATATGGGGGAGACTAGTGATCACTCTAGTGATAAATAGAGTTATTTTTTCTTCTGGCTAATGGAGCTGTAACCCAGGTAGTGTCAATCTGCAGCTCCTCTTTTATTCAGGAGTCCTAGAGGCTTCAGAGGTGTTTGGAGCAGGATGGACACGTGATGGTGGCTTGTTTACCAGAGTGCCTTGCTGAGTGGGTGAAGTTGAGGCAGATAGAGTTGGTTTCTGTGTCATGGGAGCACTTGAGGAGTGTGCAGTGTGCTGCGTGGATGGACCACATTAAGGTGTCCAGGTCCCCGCCTGGGCACCAACCTGTGCCCCGTGCTCTGGGTGTCCCTGATGGAGCAGGGGGTTGGACTAGACGATCTCTAGAGGTCCCTTCCAACCTCAACCATCCTGTCATTCTGTGAAGGGGAGCCTCTGACAGCCTTGACGAATAGCATGACTCTCTGCTGCCTACATGGATGTGTGCTCATCCTGACATGGGTCATGCAGTCCTGTTATCTCAGCCCTGTATCCAAATTCTGATCTATGCTGCCTGTCACTGAGGCTTGTTAGTCCCGCTAGGGTGGAGCTGCGTGGCTCTAGGGGCTGGGCAGGGGGCTGAGCAGGCATCTGGGCTAGAGTCAAGGATGCGATTCCTCAGCAGCTGATGCCAGTCCTGGCCAGAGCAATGCTGCTCACTATGTGTGTGGTTTTGCTCCCTGCCCTGGCACTAGCATGCAGACAAATAGGGGCTGAAGGAGTGGAGAGAAGCGAACTGTCTGAAAATGAGCAGCTTTCTTTTTTTCCAAAGACAGGGTGGGTATGCTCAGGTGGAGGAAGAAGTGCAGCAGCATAGGAAGATTTCCTGAAACTGCCTTGGAAACAGCATCTCTCTCTGTGTGAGTATCTGGAGGAACACTGCCTTGTTCTGGTGCGCATGGAGGAGCTCAGCACCCTTCTGTTCCATGTCATCCAAGGACGGAACCCTGTGGTGAGGACAGTGTCTGTAGAGAGCATGTGTAAGTAAGTCAGATGACTTGTCTGAGAGATTTCTCCCAGTGAGTATGCTTAAACATCAGCCTCTGAAGCATATAATGGAGAGGGAGAGAACGGCTTGGTGAGCCAATGTGTTGAATAATACACACTTATGTCATGGTTTCAGCTTTTTGTTAAACACTGACCAAGTGGTTGTGTCAGTCTATAAGCCCCTTCCCACAACAAATTCCACTGCATGTGGGAATATTTGTCTATGAAGACGGGGAGGTTACAATTTTGCGGTGTCCAGCTCCTGAAATGAGGAGAAACACTAGAGCTGGAATATTAAATCTTGGCTGCAGCAGCATCTCACCGTAATGCTGCTGCCGATGAACCACAAGTGAAATAGTGAGCTCTACCTACTAGAACAAATAAACAGCCACTAGTCATATTCACCTCGTATATACTAACATTTTAATCACATCTATGTTATTGCTTTGTTCCCCAGAGCATGACAAGGAGTAAAATTAGTTCATGTTGTAAAATGTGGCACAATATCATGTCCAAATAATACAATATTCTTGCTTTGGCTCTCTAGGTAGAATTACATCCCTGAGATGGGACAGGGCTCTTCCATAAATGCTTCTGGAAGGTTTCACTTAGCTGAAAGTTAGTGGACCAGCTTCAGTCAGTACTGCCTCTGTGTAAATCCACAGAAGGTTGAGGGCAATTCTGTGGATCTATACTGATTTTGGCAGCATTCTTTGCCGTGTCTTACAAAATGAGGCAGTGCAGACTTGCAGTAATGCCTCCCACATCCCACCCAGCAAATCCTCATTCTTGAGTTATCCAATAGAACAGATATCTGAGCTTTGCAAAACTGAAGACCCAGCTTACTAGCTGCTTATGAGACCATTAAAGATAAATCAGCAAGAGGCTTCCATCTGAAATAATGCAGCCATTGTTGCTGTTGGCATTTATTCTTTCTTTGCTACCCAAAAAGAGAAGGAATAAAGAAATGTTCAGTTACTAAAACTTTAACAAGCAGGTCTAGTAAGAAAATAGCAAGATTCTAACAGCACAGCATGAGCAGCTGTATTGCAAACTGTAATTTACTTGCTGGTGAAACACTCAGCGGAGATCTTGAAGGGAGGGAAGGAGATAAAAAAGGCAAAATAACTAGTTGTGTCTATCTGACTGTGTTGCAACAAGACGCGGTGAAACATGAGGTTTGAAGGGAAATCAAAAGGAGACAGCTTTATTTTAATTTAGGAATATTAAGTTTTTAACTGATCTTGCATAAAGTGAGGGAGTGAAGTGCTAATCCCAATTTTCCCTTTTTTTTTTTTAAGCTATTGCCCCTCTGCGGGCATTTGAAATGACCTGTGGTATTTTTGATATTTTTCTTGACAATACAGATCTGTCTAGCACTGATTTCCCTTGAATTCTTTTCCCCCCAAAATCCTTCAAATTTCAAAGAAGTTTCTTTATTGATTTAAAAATTAAGATTTAAAGTTTTTTTTTTTTTTTACAGATTAGCAAGAACTCAGCATTTTTTAAAAAATAAGTAACACAGAATATGTTCATCAAAAGGAATAAGCAAACAATTCTATCAGTGAGAATTAGATAGAAATTGCTTTTATGGAAATTAAAAAAATCTTTGTGCATCATATAAATTTTATACTGCAGAAAGGATTTAATTTTTTTTTTTTTTTTTTTTTTTTTTTGCAAGAGTGGGGTTAAAACTCAAACAGGCCACCTATTCAGGCCTGACAGGATTCAACACTTGTTTCCACATTTCTTTCTGGACCTGAATGTCTTTTGAGAAAATGCAATTTGAGCCTGATGATAACAGAAGGATATAAATCTATTCTAATTAAAAATAGAATCACAGTCCCTTAAAGCAAGACAATAAACTCTTCTCTTTCAACTGAGAATAAGCTGACCAGATTTCTGGATGAAAAATCTAGGGTATTGTGGAGCAGGTGCTGTGATTTCTTATCAAAGGCTGGAGGAAATATGTTGCACAGATAAGAGGAAAAGGTTTATTATGGCTTAACATATAAGTAAACACTAATATCTGAACAGGGAATGGTTGAATGGTAAATAACTACATGTCTCTCTAGTGCTAAAATCTAAGGCAGATACTAAGTACCCTCAGTTTTCTGAACAATATTAGAAACCTTGCTCATTTAGAGATTTATCAAAGTTAATACACTCAATAAATATGCCATTTTAAAATTGCCATGAAAGCCACCCGTGGTGCTAGGTAATTTGACATACTAGGAGTGTTTTGACAACTTCTCAAGTTAGAATCTCTGATCATAAAAATGTATTAACCAAGAGGGGATGTGGTTGTTGCCAAGTGTGACTGTGCATAGATCTGATTAATAAACACTACTTCTCTATGAATTACCCTTCTGGTAATTTGAAGTGTGCATGTCTGAATGGCGAGGATGTTTCTTTGGAGAATGCTCTTTTCACAACTGGAGTGGGGAAATAGGGAAAAGTTGGCAATTTATACGCTGAAATGGACATCTGTGCATGGGGAAATTGTTTAACATCCTTTCTGCTGCCTGCTGCTCTGTTTTCCAATGTTGTTGCAGAAATACTCATATGTGTTTACCTTCCTCCTACTCTTGCCCCCAGACTCTGCAGGCTTGTATTGCATATGCAAATTTTCCCTCATCTTGTGCACTGTCTTCAGCAGCTGATGGAAATGGAGCTTGTCTGGGCTTGTCTGTGCTTTGGCCTGGATCCAGTGGGCATTTGTGCAAGGGCTGAAGTGAAGCTGGTGGGAGCTTCCACTGAAATCCCTTGCATGAATGTGTTTAAAGTCAAGCATACAAGTGAATGCTCTTTCTTGTGACTGACTCCTGCTGATAAATGAATGTAGACCAAGCCTTGTCATCGTTAATTGTATTACTGTGTGATATCAGCATGTGGAAGCTGTCTTTTTGTAGGCCCTGCTGAGTGGGTCTCTGTATGAAACATCTCTTAAACAGAGTTGTCCCGTTCATGGTCTCTGGGAGTCTTGGGATGCTGTGGTGGAAAGGGGAAGCACAGGGCTAGTCTGGAAGAACTTGAGAACCATGGTGGGCTCTTCTCACCGTATCAAAAAGAGATGGAAAAAAAAAAAAAGGAACTTGTAAAAGGAAGAGCAGGAGCTTGAAATACAGAAACTATAGGGAAGAGGATCAGAAGGTTTGGAGATCAGAAGGATCGGAGAGAGAGACATGGAGAGATGGACAACTGATGTGAGCAGAAGGTCAGCCTGGCAAGGCAGAACAGGTCAGAACAGGAGATTCAAGGTAGGATTCAATAAGCAAAGGGCTGCATGGAGGTCTGTGGAGGGCTACATAATGCTTTTGAGGAAAGTTTCAGTGTGATACTGCCTAAGATGTGCTTGATATAGAACAGCTTTAACTTCAGGTGTTGTTTTTATTGTTGTTTTTTGCTTTAAGTGAGCGATGTAACCACAGAGAATAAAAAGGAAAACTTGATCAGCGTGAACACAGGTAAACCAAGCGAATGGGTTAGAGTGGAACAAAATGAGGCAAGTTTAAATAATGCGTAGCTGATGTGCCCAGCAGGAGCAAGAATGTAGTCAGACACAGACACAGTACAAGTAGATGGTCAGACAGACTGCTTACCTGTCGGAGAAGACAGACAGGAATTGAGTGGGACAGAGAAGCAAAATAACTTGCTTCAGGCCATATGAGAGCCAGGTGACAACTGATTATCCTGGAATCCTTATTAACTTATGTATCCCAGCTATCTGTAGGGGCAGCACAGAATTTTTGTTATTTCTGTCAACAACATTCTGTGCTGGTCACAGAAAAGGATAGCTAGGATGTCAGGAAATGGAGACTTTTTTTTTTTTTCCTGATTATTCTGAAGTAGTAGAAATTTGTAGATGGATCTAAAATAAGCTCTAAGGAAACCTGAACGGAAACCAGTGCTTGAGGCACATTTTCTGTGTGATTTCTATTTTTTATTATTGTTGCTTTGAAATTTCTTTTATAAAACTTTAGGGGAAAAGATGTATTACGGGAGCTCAGAAGTGTAGTCTTCACCTAGCAAATGATTAAAGAACAGAGGCTTATGCAAAGCCTCTGTGAAAAAAAAAATATATATATATATAATATATTTTGTCTACCATCCATGTAGACAAAATCCATGCTGGGTGCTTCAGATAAAAACTGAAATTTCAGGTTTCATGCAACTTCATGAAACCTCAAGTTTAATTTTCTTGTGACCCCTTGATGCTCTGAGAACCCAGTGCTGCTTGGATCTGTACAGCAATAGGCAACAGAGCTGATCTATTGTGTGCATAGAAGGGAGTTGAGGTAGAACGGGACTTTGGGGTATGTGGGGCAGTGACATCTGTGAGACATAGACATGTTTGCCTGTTCCAGGTAGGAATGCATCTTCAAAAGCTATTCAAGATCAGGATGTTCATATAAACTACTCCACAGATCCTGCTGAGATTTGTCAAGGCACAGTCAGGCCAGTGAGGAGGGTAGAAGTGGTGCCATACATTGAAAATTGAGTTCAGGGTGGATATTCCTCAGACCAAATGGAAGAGCATCATAGGTCTGCTTCCACCAGAGCCATTTTATGATCTTAAGCCTGTCTAGTTGGATAGGTAGTTCCTAGAACTAGTTTTATTCTCTCCTTTATTTTCAGATGGGTCTTCCTCTGTTCCTCAAGTTCCTCAATCTCTATTTTCTACTGGGTTATGAAAGCATAAGTGTACTGCTCATATAACCCACCAAGCTGTTGATACTCTGAGCTAGCCATAAATTAAAAATATTTTCATTTTTGTAAGATCAAAGGTAGTCCTACCAGTCCTAAGAATTTTCCTCCATTTGTTAAAAACAATTGTTCTGCTAATTAAGGTTTTCAGCAGATGAAATCTATAATGACATGGATGATTTCATTATTTCAGAAGAGAGACCAGACCCTTTCAAGGCACCTGTTTGCAGGGGGCAGAGGGAAAGCTTTAAGTGATAGAATTACAGTCATTCAATTACTATCCTCTTTCCTAGAAGAGGATTCCCCATCTTGCCACAGGTGTGCTGCCTCCAAAGCAGAATTAATCTCTTTTCTTTCTAAAATCCTTATCGCAAGCTAAAACCAATTAGTGAAGACAAGAGTAATACTTCAGAAGAGATATTCTGTGGTGCACAGCAATCTGTGAAAAACATCCTCACTTCAATTGTTGAGACTTAAACTTTCCAAAGCTTATTTTTAATAGCAAGATTTGAAGCAACTTCAAAATATTCTGTTTTATGTGCCTCAGCTGGATTTTTTTTTCTTTTCAAAAATGCCTTTTTATTGCTTCCATCTAATTCATGTTATTGCCAGATTCATCCAGAATGTGATGGTCCTAAACTGCCCAAATTCAAAGGAAGTAGTTGCATTCCAGGAGATGCCCACAGGATGGGAGTTTTGAGAACAAGGAAAGCAAAGGGAAGTTTGGGTGACATTCTAGCTAGGATTTTACACAAGTGGGGATGGGCTCTTACCCTTGCCTTCTTTGATACTGAATAACACAATTTTATATTGTTTTCTATTCTATGATTGCTCAATGACTTTATTTTTTCTTTGTGATCTCTCTTTCTCTTGGGTGAGATGAATGAATTTTTTGCTTGTGATTGCAATAACAGATTCTGAGTTTGCCTATGCATGTTCCTCACAATAGGGTCGATATTCATCAGCACTTGTAGGCATG
Organism: Nothoprocta perdicaria; assembly: GCF_003342845.1. Taxonomy (NCBI): domain Eukaryota; kingdom Metazoa; phylum Chordata; class Aves; order Tinamiformes; family Tinamidae; genus Nothoprocta; species Nothoprocta perdicaria. Next base: position 7,273,183 of record NW_020454538.1, on the reverse strand, counting down.
TAAGACTGTCTGGAGGACGGGGAAGAAGAAGAGTAGAGGGAAAGCTGTTGAACCTGTCATATCTGTGTACTGAATTTTCTACAGGTACCTATTAAGAGCTAGAATTTCTAATTTTCAGAAATTTATCCTGTCTCGGAAAGTACCAAGGTGGAAGTCAATCCATGCATTAGTTTTTTATTAAATAAAGAATTTTGCCTAAAATATAATTTGATGGACACAGCGGGTGCCCATCTCTGTAGGTGACTGTAGAAACTGCCTGACTGAGTAACAACCATATGCATGCCCTATTTGTTGTCTCATTTACATATTCTTTTTAATGCTAGAATACAAATTGCTTTCTAAGTTTTTCTGAATGCTTGCTTTCATTTTATTCTACCAGATAGCAATTTTATTCATACTTTCTTGACAGCTTCTATTATATAGCTCCATATTTTTTCCTATTCTTGTGCCCAATTTTCTCAAGGTATTTGAATGTTCAACCTTGAGAGATTTTGATAATTAGGCAGGTTGGATAACTTTGCTGTGGGGAATAGTCTCTTGAAATTGAAGTAACTAATCAAGTAACATTGTTCATGCCTAAATATCTGCAAGATGTGGTCCAGTTGAGTGATTCTTCTAAACTATATAGCTCTACAGTGTATTCTGGTACTAATGAAGGTTAATTTATGAATAGCTTCCTAAAACATTTCAGTTAATATTTTTGCACTTGGAGAGATGAGATTTTGATTTCCCTTGATATACAGAGATTCCTATAACTCAGGAGAGCTTACATAAGTTTAATATTGTAATTTTCTTACTAGAACAGCAAGAACTGTTTGTTTTGATAAGGATGTTAAATAAAATAGGCACATTTTACTTGGCTACAGTGCCTGGGAACATATTTCTCTACAAGACTTCTCTTAATGTTGGAAGATTCAGCTCTGAGCTCGAGTTCTATGGAGTCTGTTTAAATCCATTTGCACTCAGCGCACAACATTTAAATACAGATTTAATGAAATGTCTATCTATTTTTTTTTGACTGAGCCTACAGTCATCAGACAAGGCAGTAACAGGTGACAGCAATCTGTTTGGTGGGCCAACAAGTCACTGTATTCCCTATGGAGCTGTAAAATCTACCCATTAACAAACTGTTCCTCTTATCAAGGGAACAATGTGGGCTTTAGGGGCATCAGAAGGCTTTCCACATCTCTTCGCATCATTCCAGTCTGTCAAGAGGAAGTGATGGTTTTACTTCTGATATCTCAAATCTCTTCTCCACAGAAACTCAATTAGTATTTTAATTAAAAAAGGAGACAAAAGGAAATGGCATGCCTCCCCGAGAGGAATATTCCCAACACAGAGTGTGTGGCCACAGAATAGAATGGAAAAAGGAAGTGATGAAGCAAAGCAAGGCAGGAACTCCTGGAAAGACTGCCAGGGACACTCTGTTCCATACTATCAAAATTTAGTTTGGGCAAGAGTTTTTCAGCTCTGTCACTTTGCACAATACTTGGGGCTTTTTGTTTGTTTATCCTTTCTTGGAGAAGAGATTTCTCCCAAATATAGGTATCCTTCCATTCTCCACCCCCGACTTTTATGAAAGACCCAACTGTTTCTGTTGCAGGAAGACATAACAGAAAACTATTTATAAGTGTAAAAAAGTACCTAAGAGGTCTTGAAAGTGGAAAATCCCAGCAAAGAAGTTTGGAAAGATTGTCCCTCCATACAACTGAAGGTATTCTTCCAACCAGCCCTATACTTAATCCAGCCAGTAGAAACTGATAGTCTGGGGAAAAAGTTACCAGAGAGAGAGTAAAAACTGTTCTGAGTCTGTTAGAAAAACTAGCTTTTCATAGAGAGATTTTCTTGCTGAGAACCAAACATATCCATGTCTTTTTGCAGGTACATGGTCCCACTGAGCAGCACCCTTATCGAGAGTGCTACCAAAGGTATTTAAAATATCTACTTGCAGAACCATGAACTCTCTGAGACTGAGACTTCTGGAGACCATCTACTCCACTGTTCCTCTTTAGAAAAGAGCCATCTAGAGCAGGTTTCCCAAAACAGTGGCAGTTTAGGTTGTGACCCTTTCACATCCTTCAGCAATTTCAACTCCAATTGAGTTTGACTTTCCTAACCCTTCCCTATATGCTCAGTGTCCTGGTTTGCCTGCTTCTCTCTTTTATATACTTTCTTTTTTACTTTAGTCAGCAGCATTTTCTTCATCCATGCAGGGCTCCTATCTTGACTTGCTGCATGTGTAAAGACATCCTCTTGAAAAGTCTGGAAGGTAAGGAATGTAATTTCAGAGGGAACAGATTTACAATCTGCAGCTTCCAGACTATAATGAGATATTCATAAATTATACTTTTGAGGTTTGAGTTATTAGATTCAATTGGAAGGATAAATGAGCATAGCTTTTTTTTATGTGGTGCATTCTTTTCTGCACATTTGGGATGATTTAATCTCTTAGAGTTCATGTGTCTTCCTGGATAGATAAATTAAAGCTGGCAATAAACTTTTTCATGTTATAGGTTTATAGAGAGAAAGCGGATCCCCTTGCCTTCTTTTATTACAACAGTCTTCCAATTTATCCAAAATTATCTTTAGCATCATATCATCAAAACGTGTCTGGCTATTGTTAATAATAAACCCTGAGTCAGCTGTAGGGAGGCAGATTTCAAAATCAATGAAACTAAGTGGAATGGGGAAGGAGAAAACAGTCCATGCAGCAGCTTTTGGAATTGCAGTCTGATGTGGTTACTAGAAATCGTAAATTTGTGGACAGTGAAAAAGCAGAAATGGTGAAATGCCAAGTGTTTGATTGCAAAGTCTGCTGGAACCAACCGCCATACAGCTATTTAGGGGGAAATCTCAGTTAAGGGAAAAAAGAGAGAGAGAGAGAGAGAGAAGAAAAAAAAATAGATGCAAGTTACTGTTGCTGACTTTGCTTTGTCTTTTTCTTTATAAATGTTTTGTTATAATTTCTTCAGTACTTGCCCAACTTCAGAAGGTGGTAGCAGGGTTTCTGCTGGGATTTTTAGGTGCAGTTCAGTGATTCAAATGCTGAGATGTAGTGCTTGTTTTCCAAATGGAAGCAGCAAACATAGATTACCTTTATTTTAACAATCACCCTGTTCCAAACATCAGCGATAAGGGGTTACATATACTATCCACAGAGACTTCTTGTGTTGCTTCTTTCTCAGTAAGGCACTAGTTGATGTGACAGTGTGGGCGATGGGGACTATCCCCATGGCTAGTGTGTGTGCATCTCCTCCTGGGAGCTCCTTTTGAGTGTAGACGTGGTACCAGCTGCCTCAGTGTGCTGTGGCCTTTCAGCTACTCTGCCTTGAAGTGGTTCTACTAGCTAGGCATGTGTGAGCCCTGGAGCCAGGGAGCTGGCATGGTACAGCATAACTGCACTCCTTAAAGGCAGCATACTCAAAATACCTGGGTCTAATCAATTTCTGCAAGTAAAGACCATCAGAGTTTTGGCTCAAAGAGTGGAGAGAGAAGGGTGGAATTGAATCTCTGTTTATGGTGATCTTCATTCAACAAGTGAAGGAAGCTGGAAGATCAACAGTATGCCATGCGTAATTGCCGGCCTGAAATCCCATAGTAACCATAATATGTACTTTACAAACAGATGTACTAATGGCAGTAACCCCGATAAAATCCCAAAGCTCTGAACAGCGAATTTGAGCAGCCAAATTGCTGCTTCTTGCAACCCACAAAGACTTGGTATGCACTGAAGTTTTAAGAGTCCTCTGGAGAATATGGCCCAAACCTACACAGAGCTGCTTTCAATAGCAACTCACGGTGCTTAGTTCCTTTGGTTCATTATCCCTGCTAACCTCAGATATGTATTACAACAAAAGACAGCAGTACTGGGAATGCCAAGAGAGAATAAGCAATGTAAAATGCATGATGTAAAGGTGGCTTTATGGTGGTATGACCACCATATGGTCAAACCTGGATATAGGCTCTGGCTAATCTTTCAGTATAGCTAATGCATGGATGGCTTAGCAATTTTTCTTTTTTTTTTTCCTTTTTTTTTTCCCCTCTTCATATGATGTTTTATCAAGGATTCTCTAGTGAATGCATCCTAATTCTGCATCAGTCTGTAGCACTTGCACTGTGGCAATGGGGACATTAACAACGTTAGTTGTGTAGGAGCCCTGTATTCCTAACTATTCTACAGAATCACATGAAAGGAAATATCAATGTGCCTATTTGACCTTATACCCATTTCTTAGTGTTAGTTTCTTGATCTCATCGGTTCCCTGCACTGCTGGTGGCATTTTCTGGCAGGTAGAGAGACTTCCACTTCAATACTACAAATAATGTTTGCTGAAAGTGTCTATCCTTCACTTTACTTTTGAATTTCAAATATGATTCCTGATCCCAAGAGACCTCTTGAATTTCACCAAAGTACATGGAGCTATATCGTACAATTGAGACATGCAAAGTATAAGGAGGCATTTCCATGGTTTGTCTGTCTTGACAAAAGCTTTAGCAGGGAGGAAATACTTCTTCAAACCAGCTCTGGCACATGAAATAAGAATCTATTTTCAATTTGGACTACAAATCTAACTTTGGTCAAAAGCTTTCCAGGCACAATGAGATAGCAATCATTTTGATTGCTGTGTAAAATGTGGATTGTTAGTAAATCCAAGAGCAGTCCTATACGACATGAGAATATATGACTAAGGCAGTGTTCATAGCACAGAACGGAGACTCAAAAGTCCTATGCTCTATTTTTGGCACTATCAATTTGCCTTCTCATTTAGGCAAGCTGTTTATGCCACAGTGCTCATATTTAGGTCTTTAAAATTTCATTTAAATAACCAAATAAACAGTCTGATTTATATGCATCAATGCCTAAATTTAATAATCTCTTTCTGAGCTGTCAGAAGTATTATGAAATGTAATTAATGTACATAAAGCACTTCATGATCTTTTCTTTACCTGTCTATTTCTTTATCCAAATTCTTATGCCAGACTGATGAAAGATGCTAAGTAATTACTGTATGAAGAGGTGGCTGAGAAAGCTTAATAGCATAATTACCCTTATCAATAGATTTTCTTGAGTGCATCTTTTTTTTTGTCCTCCTTTGAAGACAGTGATGATTAGAAATGATTCTATTTGCATAATTTCTCTTCTGAATTAAAATATTCTGTGAGGACATAAGTGATAAAATTTCATTACTGAAAACCGGAGTGAAAGTCTGATGCATTTTCAGTTGATTGGGGAAGCGTTTCTGCAGGTGCTTCCTGATATCTGCAGATACAGAACCATCTTTCTTTGGATTGACAAAGGCACAGAATTCCCTAGTTTGGCTTCTATGCTGTTTGGCACTGATAAAACTTCAGCTGAATTTCTATGTTTAATTTTGAGCATTACTCTTCAAAAAGGATGGGGACCAATTGGACAGAGTCAGAAGTAGGGCAACAAGAAGGGTTGTGTTTTCTAGACCATTGATAAATGAAGAAAGATTGAAATGACTGAATTTTTAGATTCAACTGGGAAGAGAGAGACATAAGTTTTCAAATATACTAACATCTGCTGCCAAAAGAGAATAAACAATCCAAGCCTTAAAGAGCTTAGATTTTGTGAAGGGCAAGTTAAATATCAGGCAAAAGTTTCTGGAACAAAAGGATAAATGAGGTATGCTTTGTTTGGAATTGCTGTAGATTTTCTAGTAGCATTTTTTGCTCAAAAGCTGATAGACAAACTGCTGTCCGGAATGACCTAGGTTATCCAGATTTGCCCTGGGCCTGAGGGATGTGTTAGCAGGTCTTGAGCTTCTTTCCTGTTCTGTGACTTTGACTCTTTTTCCTTCTGTAAGGTTTGAATAATAATGAAGTAAAGCCAGTATATTTCCATCCATCACAAAACATCTTTGGAAGAGTTATGGGTTGTTTTTTCCTGTCTGCTTGTAAAATCCTCTTATCTATCTGAACACATTCTCTTCAGGGACCTGCAAACATGAAACAAGATTTCGGGGCATGCATGTATGTACTTATTTATCTTCAAAAGATTATTGTTTTAATTGGCTTTCTCCTCATTGCTAATATCACGTACCTCAGGATATGCTTTGACTCTAAGCTGAAGAAACAGAGACTAAATATCTTTTGATAATGAGATCGTGATTTTTTCTGGATATTGTCTTTGAATTTTGGTTTAGAGAGTTACCTTTCCAGACTGTTTTTGTTTTTGTTTTTTTTTTTTCTCTTGCAGACCAGCAGATAAATCCTGAGTGGCTCAGGGCTCCTGTATATCCCAAGACTAGAGGAAAAGGGTGAATCCCGAAGTAATACAAATGTAATTGGAATTTGTTCATCACATTTGTCACTCATATTAACATACACTTCAAAACTGGAAGAGCTATCACATAAAAAAGATTACTGGTGGTGGTTAAATATTTGCAAAGTAGCATTGGCTGCAGCACTTTTGCACTGGACAAAATATTTTGGAAAAAAAATGTAGGCTCCTCTTATCTCAATGTTCAAATATCCCATCTGCAGAGAAAAGTAGAGAGGAAAATGGACATTCCTAATGCTGGTGTTTGGTCAGTTTAACATGGTGTTTAGAAAGAGGAAAAAAAATTCTTTTGTATGGGGAATTCTGGTGTTTTGACAATTTAACAGTAGCCTCAAAAAGTTTACAGCATACAAGTCAGATTCTTCCCCAATGGTATTTTACTGTATTTCCTTTCCCCTTTCCCCTTTCCCCTTTTCTTCCCATACCATGTCACTGGAATTACCTAGCAGCACATTTGACCTGATTTAATTAGTAGCAAGTCCCCATGTTCCTCCTGGATCATCAATGGCACCTTGTTACCTTGAATGACATAATTATCCAATCTAAGACTGTTGTCTTTCCTAACTTGATGCAAAGGCAGTAGGTGCTTAGTGGCCCTAGCCTGTTTCTCCTGAAATCCAGTATGTGAGCAGTTAAGCCACCAATGACTACTTCAGGAAAGCCCATATGGTTGAGACTGGAATAAAAGAGATAGTAATGGGACTGATACTAGCAGAACTCATAATATAACATTTTGACAAAAAAGGCAATTTAGATCTAATTTTGTGGAGTTTTTCCCCAAAACCTACAATTGTGACAACCTTAGAATTCAGTATGAATTTATGGAGGAGATAAATTAAGAAGTCCTTTGTATTAAAACAAATATTCCTCTGTTCCTCCTGGGGAAAAGCTGCAGAAATTTTGCAGGGAATTTTGGAAACACAGCCACTTCCAAAGGTGGAGTAGAAAATCCTCCTAGTTGTCCTAGGTGATAGAGTTGTCTCTAGGATGAGAGAAGCCTTCAAAAGAAACCTAGTCCTGGGATTGACTGCGCTTTCCAACAATCCTTCTTAGTGTAACTGGCCAGACAACAGAACAGATGCTTTGTTATTGTACTGATCATACAAGTTGAATGCAATTTCTTAAAGAGCTGCTTTGAATGGTATTTTGCACCAACTAGATATGGTGCCACGTGACAAATTACAACAAATGTGTCTTCCTTAATCCCTTCCCAGTGCTTGCACCTGCCCAGGGCACTCAGGAACGTGGCTTCTTGTGTTGCAGTAGAAAACTCAGTTATGTGAGTGATTCTACCACTCTTTTTACTTGATGCAAAATTCCTCATATAAAGGTAAAATAAAATTGTGCAAACTTGCTTACTTGATGAAGGTCAGAACTGGATGATTTCTCAGCAAATTACAAGTGAAATAGTTCTGTTTGTTAATGTTCCACACCCCTTTCTCCTTCCCCCACCACCCACAGACTGTGCCCCCTGGAAAAATACACTGCCCATTAAAAGGTTTCATTTAATCCTACGTCTCATTAAGGTAGTCTGAGTGACAGTGGGTTACTATGAACTGAAAGAGCAGAGCTTTGCTCTCAGCACCTTTCCATTAAAAATGACATTTGAGATAGGAAAAAAAGTCATAGCATAAACCATAGGAAATATGCTTGTAAAACACTCCAGTGATCAAGCAAACCTGATCCTGGGAATAAAATATACAATATGTACAAACGGAGGATAGGCTTTTAAAGCACATTCAAGTACAGATAGTCCTCAAAGCATCCAGTTATTTTTCTCTGTTTCTGCAGAAATAGGATGTAACAATACAGGAGAACTGAATTGGTGGTAACTAACTAGAGAGAGGCTGCGTCACAGGCAGAGAGTGTCCTTGTCAGTCATGAAAAATACAAAAAGATAAGTTACTAACTAAAGAAATGCAATAAAAATGATCATTTCTGTTCTGTTTCCAAATCTAAAGACTTCTTGCAAGATACTCTGTCCTAGAAAAGAATAAATTAGGTTACATTTTCCTCACAAAAGTAATCAGCTTAAAGCAGAAGAACATATATTTGGAAAGTGGTTGAAAGAATGAGAATATTGTAGAAGAAATATGGAGAATAGGATCATTCTGTCCAGATGGACTAAGGAAGACTTATTTACCTCAGTTAAACAGGACAAATAGAAATTCTGAGAAAGTTTGTGAGTGAATCCTCACCAAATGCTCCATTTCAAAAAGCATGTGTCTACCTGGAAAGGAGCGTGGGCTGAAGTGCCACAGCTGCTTGCTCAAACTTCAACCAAAGCCCAGTTCTGGGCAGAGTTGTGGGAGCTTCTGCGGGACAAGGAAATGTCTCTGGCTCTCAGCATGCTTGCCAAGGCACTACATTGGCTTTACAAAAACCTTGTGTTTAGACCCTCTGACAGCTGGAGGTGGAAAAAATCGGCCAGAGATTAACAGCTTTGGCTGGCTGCTGCAGGCTACCAAGCACACACAGAGCCCTATCACCACAGGAGCTCTGTGCTCTCTGTGGCCTGTGTGGTGCTTTCCTCCCAACTATGTCCATGGGGCACTCTGAAGATACGAAAAGCAAGAGCCATGATGTGGTTTTGATACCTATATGGAAGCGTATGGTCCTTGGTATTTCCTTGCTTCCCCAGGTGGTCTTTGAAACCCTGAACAAATGAAGGACCCAGTTAGAGAGAGGGCGGATTTTGAATGCAGTCTGACAGCGACTAGTTCAACCCCATCTGGGACTGAACCCTTGAACTAGAGAGGTGCCAGCGCTTAAATGCTCAATGTGGACTCACTTCCAGCATACTAAAAGACGTTCTTTTTTTCCAGAACATACTTGCTGCTAAAGAATTTGGCCTTGGATGGGTGCAGATGATACAGAAAATTGGTGTTGGTGTGTCTAGAGTATATGCAGGATTATTACACAAAGATTGCTGGCTTGGAGAGATGAAGATTCCAAAAACCAAACCAAGCAATGATTCTTCTAACAGCAGAACTATTTCAGCTGTTTCAGAGAGTTTTTTTATTTCAGCCTGGTGCTAGATCGGAGAGTTCAGTTCTGCAGATTACTGTCTACCAAATGCCACTATAGATGTCTGTTTATATGTCTCTGGGAACCCTTGAGTTGCTTGTGGACAAATGGCTAATGGCTAGCTAAATGGCTAATGGCTAATTAGCTCTTGATGAGTTAAATGGCTCATCAAGAGGATTGGTAGCACTAATAAAAAAGGGATTTTATCTCCAGGAGAGAAGTACAAAATTTGACAGACACTTTGCTTGAACCTCCATTAAGAACTGAAGCTAGCTGAAAAGAAAACTAACTTGCTTGCTTTGCTCTGCATCTCCCCTGAGTTCAGTGTTTTCCTCCTTTGCTCTATGGGGCAGTCAAATTTTCTGTGTAATCCTATGGTAAATTCAAATTTCAGAGGCATGGAGATTTCTGAAATGGTTTCCAGATAAATCTCCTGCCCCATGCTTATGGGGCATTTGATCATTTTGTTCTAAATACATAGTATGCTTTCCTGGTTATGAACAGAATAAGAGGGTAAGTAGGGTGAATAAGGTCTTTCCTGAAAGGAATCAGTGTATTCTTTTACTGGAGCTCTAGAGCACATTCTGCTTTCTGTAGGTATTATTTCTCTTCAGGTTTTCTAAATTGTTTCATAATTTCATGCCTTTTATTTGAAAATATCAGATCATCTATGTTAAGTTCTGGGCATTTCTGAGAGCTGTATTCATACTGCTAATATTTATTTTGAAAACAAGTAAGTGAAAGAAGGCATAAAGAAGATGCATTGACTGAAGTCTAGAAACTGGGTAAGTTTCTTGCTTCCTTCCTTCACCAGGCATTAGGAAATTGGACATGGATCACCTTCCAAAACAAGCACATATCTCTCTATATAGATACCTCTCTGCATAATAGCAATCAGAAAATAATCCATGTGAATCAATGTGGATCAATGCTTGCTGTTGTTATATAAATAATGTGGATCAATGCTTGCTGTTGTTATACAAATAATATTTGGCACTAGGCTGAATAGTTCAGGCAATTTGTATCAGAATGCTAATGAAACAGGAGAACTGTAACTAAAGCAGAATTATCGTTTCTCCGGAAAAGGAATTCTAAAATCATCATCAACAACAAAAATACCCTTCACGCACAGATGTCCTTTTTCTTTAATTGTTAGGATTTCTCTGTTTCTGTAAAAGTTGACAATCTTTTTGGTTTACAACTTCAAACTTTCACTGGAATGACAGAGTCTAGAAATGTCCTTTTCTTAAATAAGCTGTGATTCTCACATAACCCCACACCTCCAGGAGATTTACATAAAAACTAGAGACCAGTGACCAACTCACTAGATTTGGCAGTGTTGCAGATAAATAACAAGCAAATGCTCTAAGGGAGCTTCATGAATGCTGAAGGAAGGGGCTCTCTGGGCTAGTGGCTACTACTTTCAAGAATATGGGGAAGTTCCTTTGTATTCTTGGCTCCAAAGAACTGCTGGTTGCAGAGGTCACGTCTTGCAGATGCTGAAGAGACACAGAGCATCTCTTTCTGTTATGTGGAAACTATTAATTTCAGTATATGAGCTGAGTCTTGGAGACATCTGCTCAAGCATTCAGTAGGCTTTTTGAACAATCGCCTCATGGCTTACACTTTCACAACACAAACATATTATTAAAAAAATACACTAATTTCTTCTAAGAAATTGTTTGCATTAAGTAAAGGTTCACCTGGTTAAAATGTAAGCACTGCCAAATCATACAGAGACAACAAAGTTTCCATTGCTATGGAAACAAGGCTAAAGATGGCTTATGCTGTGAAAAACAACTTACAAGTGACTGTGAAAAGCAAGTTTATAAGGATGACACCTTTTGGGTTGATCTTGATAGACATGATGCAGCACAAGCATTTTGGTTTAGAATGTTGTTTTTATTCATTTTTCCACCTTGACAGGTAACTTTCACCTCTACTCATACAAGACATAAAAAGATTATCAGTGTACATGCAGGTAGACAGACATCAGTCAGTACAAACAAAAACTTTTCTTATCAATCACATTAGCAAAATCTCTTCATGCCCATCTAGTGAAAGAGGAACTGCTAAATCAGGATAGAATACTGATCATAATAAATTTTCCTTTATATGAGTGAAGTTATTCATAAAAGAGTTAAAAAATCTAGTATCTAGTGTTTAAACAAAACATACTTTATACATTTGGCTAAACATCGTACCTTGCCAAATGAAAAAAATGCTTTCTAACCATAGCTTCACTAGCAGCTTGGTAGGTATGTGAGGCATGCAGTTCATTTCCTGCCACGGCTGAGAAAAATAGGTAGGTCTAAGATAATATTACTAGTGTGCCTGAAAAAGATCTTAGCTCTTAATGTTGTAGCTGACTGCATACATATGTTTTGGTTTTTGGTCTCCTTCAGGAATATCCCAGGTAAGGCTGTTGGTCTGGCTCCATTTTAGCTCTGAATGATGGAGGGTGCAGCGGGAGACTGAACAGGATTTTCCAAAGCATTGCAGTCATCTGTAAGGAACACCAAGTCCTGGAGGAACAAGGGAGATAAATAATGTTATAAGGAGGAAGGCACAAAACAATGAAATTTTCAGATGCTCAGGGCCCGAGTCAATGTGGTTGAAGTCAGGGGACACAGGGAGATGGAGGGGGTGAAAAGCAGAGGCTGCATCCCTGCTGTTGCATCTGGACCTACCCTTCTGCAGTAGGAGATCATAATGGTGTACAGGCTGCGGGCTTTTTCCTTCAGAGCACCCACTTGAAGCATTCTGTCACATCCGGGGTATGCCACAAAATCACGGAGCTTTGCCAATACACAGTAATTCTGAAGAACAAATCAAGGAGATATTTATAACACCTCACAAATGCAGCTCTATGTTCATCACTCGTTATTTAAAAATTCTTACTGCCTTGTAAGAACCTTAGATTCCTGTTTCTAACCTATATAAGCCTTTAGTTAGGAAAACTAATTTCAAAACATAAATGTCTGCTCAAAATGAGTGCTCAGGAAAGTGTATTTTGGTCTGCCACCATCTTTCCCACATGCTTTAGGAGGGAATCATGCTTTAGGAGATATCAGTGCTGGTACAGTCAGCTCCTGTAGCTGGTGGAGTTACAATATAGATGCATTGAATCCACTTTAAGAAAGTTGCTCTCTTAGTTGCTGAAAATTATTATCAGGGGTTCCCAGGCATCAATTCTGTGTTCCCATAAAATAGCTAATACTGGGAGCACTGGGGAAATTTTTTCTCAGAGTAATTCTCCTTCATACCTTGTGTTATCAAAGCAAAGCATTGATAGCCTTAACTTCACAACCCTCCTTGTAAGGCAGGTAAGTAAATATCCCTGCTCCAATTCTAAAGTAAAGCACGGGAGCTGCATTGCTTCATCTTTGTCACAAAAGAAGCTCTGGCAATCCTGGAATTGGAACCCACTGACTCTTGGCTTGCGAGACTTCACAGTGTAATCACTCCTGCAAAACGTGTCAGACATTTCTTGTCTTGTCTGATATTTTTTATTTGTTAGTTGCTCAGGGAGTGCTGGGAACATAAGTGTGTCACTGTCCCAGGACACAATGCTATAATATAAACTACTTGGGCAGGAGATTATTTGTGTTCCCTGGAGATAACTAAGACTGTCTTTGCTCAGTATCACACTTCTATATTCTCTGAAATATTTTTTTTTCTTTCTGGTTTCAGCAAACGGGTATTTAAAAAGGAAAAGCTAGCAAAATATTCCTTCACTCCCACTTACTAAAACTGCAGTGCTGGTGGCACACGTGCTATAGAACAAAATAAAGTAAGATTGATTTTACTTTTTTTTCCCCTTTATAAAATTACTTTGAGAATTCTTACTCCTTAAAAGGTACTGCCATAATAAACTAATAGTATGCAGATAGTAATCACTTCAGTGTTACCTCATTTTTGAATCTTTAAACAAGCATAATCTCTGACGCTTCACAGGGATTTTAATAAAGACCCCAAATAATATTTCTTTTTTTTTTTTATTCCCACCTCTCCAGTTAATTAAGCTTTGAAAAATAATTTTCAAAGCACTCTTCTGTGGTAGAGTCTAAGCAGTTATTCTCTTTTCATTAGCAGATTTTACTGCACAGCAACAAGAAAGAACAGTGAAAACTTACATGTATGTCCAAATACAGCTTGGGCAGCATCTCCACACATGGGTCCTGCAGGAAAGAAGAAAGACCACTGCATCTTTGTTTTTGTGGAAATTTCTGCCAGAAACTAGCAACCCCAAGTTTCTTTGCAGGAACAGTTTTCGGATAGACTCACCGTCTCTCCGGAGGTCTGTAAATCCCTAAAAGACTCCGTAATTTCTTTGCTCAGAGCCAGCACTCTCGAGTAGCAGGTCGGAGGAGCTGAGCTGGTGAGGAGGACAGCAGAGAGCAGAGCAATCAGCCTCAGCAGCATCTTCATCTTGTCGAAAGAAGGGGAAAGTGAGGGGAAAAAATTACTGTCAGTGGTTGTGCAGCTACCGGTGAGCCTCAATAGTTAAGTTTGGCAAGTCAGACCCCAATTAAATAGTCTCCTGCATTGACGGAAAAAAAAAATGCCTGGGAGTGGTCCAAGCAGCAGCTCGCTGCTGTTTTGAATTTCCTGTCAGCCTCCGAGCCCAAACTCCTAGCACTTTCCTGCCCTGGAGCAGGGGAAGAGGGACTGGGGATAGCAAAACAAACACTATGTTATTCCAGAGAGAAAACAAGCTAGCGAGCATCTAGAGGAACACGACTATGTGTAATAAACAGCACGGAGTTATCAAAGGGTCACAGGCCTTGATCCTGTGTGTGTTTTGGCACATACCTCTTCTTGGGAACATAATATACAGCCCTGGGACTACACAAGCTGCGTAAAGAGAAGTAGCCTCACAGGGCTGGTATTTGATGTTGATAGTATTGGTTAGATTGGTTACTGGAATAAAGGAGATCCCCGATATATTTTCTCTTTTCAGTCTATGCCCGTGCTCTGCATTTCTTAATGAAAATAATAGCACTTATTACCACTGGTTGGAGGGATGGTATATTTATATATTCATGGTCTCAAATAGATTAATACACCTCTATAGGACTGTCATAAGTCTATAAACACCACTTTGCTTTCTGAGCCAAATTTACGAAACTCTCTTTTTTCAGTGGTTTCCAAAGTGAACTGATACATCCAGATACTGTGATGCAGGCATAAGGGTTGAGTTGGTTTTAGATGTTAACTGTCTCATAAAATGGAAGTGCCCTTGAAAGAAAATCTGACTACATGTTAAAGACAAACAACTGTTTGTTCCTCAGTGCCACCAGTTTCAAGGCAGACAGCAAACTGCACAGCCCCTTGGCATTGGAACAGACTGGGAAGGTGCAGCTGAATTTGGGAGAAGGGGAAAAGATCAATAACTGTACACACCTGTACAAAGCAGGGCTTCCATCCAGCCAATTTTTATAGGAAATTGAGGTTTTGAAAACAGATTTTAGGGGAAAGATGGATTTTGCCTGTTGCAGAGGGCTCTTCCTTAAATTCTCCCAAATACCTGGAGGCAGAGGAAGGGAGAACTGCATCCTGTTCCCTTGCTTCGTATTTCTTTGCTTTGTAAAGAATGATGCATTTAGTTAAATCATGTGCTTCTGAGGGTCAAATGATAAACAAGAATATCCAGTGAGGAAAGAAATATGTAAAGTGTTAAGAGTAGTGGGTATTTTAGGGCTGGCTTTGGCAAATGGGCTGCTAGGACTTATTTTCAGAAAAGGGATTTGCTTAGGCAAGTGAATGAAGTCCTCAGAGAAAAAGAGGCAACTTTCTTCAGTAGAAAACAAGAAGATCCCAGTGGATCTACCGTGTGAAGTCAAAACACAGATGCTTGGTGCATATTTGCAAGGAAAGGATGCATTTTTATGCAAGGCTTGTCAGTAAAGAAATAAACTCTTAATCACTATCTCATTACTGTAAACAGGAGCTTAAACTAGTAATAAAATATTACTCTTCTATCACATTCTCATTTGGCAAGCTGTGTAGCTGCTCTGCTAGAAAAGCAGATTTCTGAACAGTATTAATGCTCTCTCAGTAAAAGAAATCTTCAATCCAGCCATACAAAGGTTTTCAAAATGAAGATTATTATTATTATTTTTTTTTTTTTAGTGTGAATGATACTCTCTTTCCTCATGTTTTACCTGGAGGTATTGACCGTCCAGTGACAACTCCATTTTAAATCACAGCAGAACCCCACGGCTCATGTTCTAAAGCAGAGTTAAATGTCAACGTGCCTACTACAAACCTGGCTGCATGGCCAACTGTTCTCTGCTGGGAGTCAAGCACTGGCAAAAGTAACTCTCCAAGTGTGGTATTTCAGACTGATTCAGGTTACTGAAAGATATTGAACACTGCCAGTCTGTGGGATGGTGCTCTGGAGGTCTCATCCAGCACCCATGCCTGGGGAAAGACTCACAGCATCAAACCATTAGCTCCAAGGAATCATTTGGAAAGGAAGTGCTGAATCCCTGTGCAGCACTGAGGAATTTATTTTGAATTTTGTATTTATTTTGCCCCAAAATGGAAAGACGTGGGATTCATTTCTCAATCTCAGAAGGTGCAAATTCTTGTTTCCCACATCCCTATTGAATGCCTTGGTCACTAAGCTGCAAAGTTGCATCTTGAATTCTTTGAGACA
The DNA here is from genome assembly GCF_003342845.1 of Nothoprocta perdicaria. Lineage (NCBI taxonomy): Eukaryota > Metazoa > Chordata > Aves > Tinamiformes > Tinamidae > Nothoprocta > Nothoprocta perdicaria. The sequence goes on along the minus strand of NW_020454538.1, from coordinate 7,257,188 downwards.
CCTCTCACATGTGACTCAGAGAGCAGAGCATGGATCTAGGCTTTACTGAAACAACTAACCAAGTCCCCAACCCACTTGCTTTGTTAAATTGTGGAATACACTTGCTGTGTATTCCAGCAAGACTGCTGGAATAATTTGCTCTGAAGATTTGGCTCAGCTGTATCTCTCCTGCCTTGTAGATTCCCTCTGATCCTACAGAAAATGAAAGAGAGAAAAGACATCTATGAAGGTCTCGATAGTCAATGAAGGTAGCATCCGAAGGCTCCAATGGTTTGGGTGTCACTATCTCAGTTTCACATCAACTCTTCAAGCTGATGTCGTCACCACAGCCCCTTAGGGCTGCTTACAGTGTATGTATTTACTCTCGGTTTATAAAGAATATTCCATTCCAATGTAAACACACAAGCCAAGGCTAGTTGCCACTCATGACATGACTATTTATTTGTGTATTCTATTTATTTTTGAGCCATGTTTTCTCCTTGCTTCTATTTTCCTGAAAGCTCAAACAATAATATTTTTCTAAAAGTCAACGGACTTGCTATGTAGGCAGAAATTCCTCCCATGTTTGAACAGTATGCCAGGGCTTCAACCAACATTTGAGAAAAGCCCTTTCAAGTTGCTGCCTTCCCAGTACTAAAATCCACTTGCCTAACAAAAAATGTTTATTTTAAAATAGTTGGAGGCTGCCATGAGGCACTTCATGAAGTGAGCTTCTGATTATATTGAAAACTAGCAAAAGAAAAAGAAAAGCAGAACAGTGCTTTACAGAGCAAGCCTTGTGTACTTAGGCACTGAATCAAAGCCCCGTGACTCAGCTTGCTGTTGTGTGTAAGGTGCCACTTTCTGCTTCAGAGCTGGAACGGCCTTGCAAGCTTCAGCCTAAGCACGGCGTCATTTGGAGGCTTCTGCAAAACCTTGGAAATTTGGGGTAAGGTCCTTCCTGAGCTGGTGTTAGGGCACACTGTTGTACTTGCACTTTGGTGAGCTGGGACCTGCAAGGGGCAGCACGATACCAAGCTCAGGGTGCAGGAGGGCAGGAGATGTGGGAGGAGAGGAGCCTGCCTCAACACAGGGGCTCCAGCCCCTCTCTTGTTGCTCTTCACAGGTCTCCACCGGAGAGGACAGGAGCGAGGGGGAAGGTTGGGCCTGGCAGTGCTGCTGCTCTTACAACACTACTTAGGACCACCAAGCTGTGTTTTTCCTCTCCTCTGCTTGCACCGTGACACAGCTCTCTTTCTCCTACACTGCTGTCGTTATTTCCAGTATTTTTAAAAATTTGCATACATATTGAAGAAACAGATGTTACTGCTCAGCAGCCTGTTTTTAGATAAAGCGGTTATAGAAGCAGCTAAGTCATCTGGATCACTAGGAGAGACTGGATGTTCTGCAGCCTGCAGGCCTTGCTGGTACAAACCTGGCAGGAGATGCTTTTACCCGCAGGTAAACTCTTGGAAATGTCCTGTGGCCTCAAACCAGGGCAGGACTGTTCAGCAGCGATGCCCTAGCCACAGGTCAGGGAACAGGAATTATTTCGGCAATAGACAGCCGTGGGGAATAAGTCAAGCTGTTCCTTTGCCCTCCACATCTCCATGCAAATGTTGCAGATCGCTCAAGGTCTTGTCCCTGCTGGGGAGCATCCAGTCCCCCAGTTACATTCACGATGAGAAATGCTGCTGGCCAGTGAGGAATATATCAGAGGCAAGGCAAAAAAATGTATTCCTCTACTAAATTTATCCCTGGTATAAGCCCACAAGGGAACTCAAGGGTTGAATCAATGCGAGGCCTGCGCTACCCGCTCGCGGAGGTTGTCCCTCCAAGGAACTCTTGTCTGTGCTGTGCTTAATCGGTAAGTAAACGAGGGACTTCATTTGCAAGGAATGGTATTCCCACACCTTTCAGAAGCTTTGTGTCACTGGAAGAAAATAAATGGAGGGAACTGAAAGTGCCACTGTATATAGTAACTTGGTCCAAGCTAAACAGGAATCCAAATAGACTTCCCTGTTGATCTACAGCATGCATGGGAGCTTTCTCGGTACATGCTTAGCATGCTAGCAGGTTCAGTTTTCTATTTATTCTTGATGAAAAACCTGCAAACATAAAAACTGATGTTGCTGTGTATTTCTAGATATAAACAACAGTTCTTCCAGCAGGCTGACACAATCACAAGGCAAAATAAATTCTCAACTAGCTGAAAAGGTAAAGTACAGGTCCATATAAATACATCATGTTCCCACAGTCCTGCTTTCTTTTCTATGGACTGCTTTTCATTTTAGGTTTAAACGTGGTGGATGAAATCCTGCCATCACTGAAATCAGAGATACAAGTCACAGAGGCCTGCAGAATCATATCCTCATTTTACACCTAAACTTGTGTTTGGTTCATCAGCCGCAGCATTGCTGAAGCACTGAAGTGAAACCAAGTGTAAATCAAGCATATTCTTTCCTGCTCCTCATGGGGAGCTTTACCTTTGGGAGTCCTGACTGCGGGAGACATGAAACTAGTTCAAAGCCATCTTTGCAAGTCCCCTAAAACCAAGCGATGTGACAAATATCTTGTAGAGGTATAAATACTCTAGCATGGCATAAAGACGTATAAAATGAAGTGGGAGTTGTTGATAATCTGCTCATCTTAGCAAAATCCAGAAGTCATGAAAGTAACTGGAGTTTCATTCTCTTTAAGAAGATTAATAAATTTATCAACATTTGATTTTATTCTATAAGCTTACCTTGAAATAGTACTAAGTGAAGTAAGTATCAGAGAATGTCCCTGTTCTCAATACTCATACTGTGCTTCAGCCGCAGTTTTCAATTAAAGCTGAATTTCGCTTTTAATTGTTAACTCTTTTGCTTCATAACACTTTGATAAAAAGGAGAAGAATCCCTTCTGCTTTGGAACAACATGTAATGAATTCCCGGGTGACCAGACGTCCCTGTAAGCCTGTGTATAATTTGATTTTATTTAATCCAGGTGGCTAAGTAAAGAATTAGTTGAAGACTCTTGCATATTTTATGAAACATATTTGAAGAAATGCCTGCACTGTTTTTGGTAGTTCCCTTTGGGAGAATGATTAAACTTAACACAGTGCAGACCACTGAATCACTGCATTAGTAGAGTTAGAGGTAGTATCACTCAAGGCTGGATGCATGCATTAGCAATGTTCAACAGGCAGGTACTGATGTTTGAGAACATCAGTAAGTGCAAAGTACTCACCCATCCTCTTCTGCTGGAGCTGTTACTTCATGGAGGGTTTCTTGTTGCGCTGGGTACCACCACACGCAGCAAGGACATTGCAAGGAGAGGCTGGGGCTCATGTTCACCACCTGCATAAAAGGCAAGTCAGGTCTGAGCATGGGTTTGAGGGGGACTTTCTCAGGAACAGTGTATCTATGTATTCTCAGTGCTTTAGAAAATTTCCCAAAAGGAAAGAGAAAGGATGCGAATCTGAAGTACCATTATAGCTGTGTCTACACTGAAGGATTGTAGCACCAAAAATATCTGGCCTGAAGAATTGCCCTGGCTGCAGTGTTATGCTTTTCACATGAGCATAGAACAAGCCAAGGTCTCTAACATCTAAACTTTTAATTTTGGACCATTAAGCTTCTGTTAAAAGACAAGCAAACATCTATTTTCTCCCTTCTATTTGGTTGCAGCTTTTTCTTTTTGTTTTCCCTTTTTGTTTGTTTGATGTTTTAGAAGGGTTGTGACCAAAGGAGTGAGAACTTGGCTTGATTTAAAATGTAAATGCAATTCTATCAATCTTCTCCTCTGCTAATAGGCTGCCTGGGCATTTTAAGGGCATATAGTGAAAAGGAAACTGTGACTGCTAAAGAAAAGCCAGCCCCCTGCTGCTCCTGTTCATATTTATTTCACAATCAGCCCATTGAAATGGTGTGATTCACACTCAGATGCTGTTGTTGTCTAGCTGGCAAAGTCACTGATGAATTTAAAGAAGTTTCCCAAGCTGCAAACCAAGCAAACCATGTTTGGGGCAAAAAGCAATCTCACCAGCAGTGAGAAATAGTGAGTCACTGTAGTGATATCCCTTGCCGAGAGCTGAGGCTACCTGTGCAAATGGGATATTCTTCTGAAATAAGAAGATGTCTTGAAAAATGTGTGAAAAATGTGCTGCTTTTGAAATGTAAAAAGTGCCCTTCTGGTATGTATATACACAAAATATACAAGAATAAAGTCATACTTGAGTTTGTAGAGGTAAACGTCCTTTGTTAAAACCCTATTCCTCAAGTGGAATACCCAAGAAAAAGAATTATATGTCATTACTTAAGAGGGAAAGAAGTTGCCCAATTCTTCAGTAGTCTTGAGTGAATACTAAAGAAAAGTCCTGTCCATTTACCTTAAATTATCAAGAGTTAATGTATTCATTGCCTATCTTGTACTCAAGCAGTTTGTGTGAAATAATGATTTCCACAATAATTCTCACAACTCATTATTTGGCAGTGACAGAAGAAACTCTGAAAAAATCCTGTTTATTACAGTATTTTTACTTATTAATGATGAGATGAATGTATTGATATTGTTATGAAAAATGTGAATGCAATCTTAGGGTGTTTCAGAAGACTTATATCCAGCAGGGTCAAGGAAATATTGACACCACTGTAAAAGAGGGCTAAGAGCTCATCTGGAATATGAAACATGAAATGCATATGCTCAAGAGGGATGATGTCAAACTGCAGGGGAGCAGAAGGAGACCTCCTGTGAAAGGAAAACATGATACAAGCTGGGTGTTTTCGCCTTCTAATACCCTTTCCTCGATGCCCCAGCATTTTCCACTCACCCATGCCTGGGCGGCTGTCATCATGGGTGCCGTGGCCATGGGTGCTGCAACTTATGGCATCCTGCCCGTTGCAGCCACCCTGTGCACAGCCCGTTCCCAGCCAGTGGCTCCCTCCAAAAGTGCCACCAACAGGTGCTGTGGTAGGGGACAGTAGATCCACAGGCAGCTTCTCTGTGGGTGCACGTCCTACATGGAAATCCTTGTGCTGGGACTGTGGGGTCCAGGCAGGCTAGAAGCTCTGCAGTTTGGCCATGTCCCGGACTAATGTCAGGAACCATCAGTTGGGCTGATGTTGGACCTGCAGAGGCATAAACACCCCTCTGCAGCTTTCCAGGTGGGAGCTCACAAGTTCCTGAAATACAAACTGAAGATCTCTATGAAGTCCAGACTGGGGAAGGATGTGGTAACATCCTAACCGAGAATTACTGTTGCCCCACGGGAACCAAGTGGGAATACACCATTAAAATTACTGGGCAAATGATGCTTCTTGATGCTCTCAGAAAAGGTGCATTTGCTCCCTGTGGCAGCTGCCACCCTCAGAACATCAACCCATTTTATTCATTGGTTGTGCACCAACAAGAAGGTTGGCATCAGCTTTGTTCATGTCAAAAAGAGGCAGTTTCAATTCTTCCTTCTGTGTGATTTAGGTGTGTGCACCTCTGTGAGAAAGCAGTCGGCGGAGCTCAGGATGATAACATTGTCTGCACGGCTGTCTCTGTGGCACCAAAGAGAAGTGGAGCAAGCGGAGTCAAAGAAACTGCACATCATTCAGCAAAGCATCCTTGCGATCAAAGCCCATGCTTTGATTCTGCTTCACACACACCATTCAAAGACGGGTTACATTGCCAAATGCAGCGTGTCGGCTCTTGATTCCAATAAATGGGCTCTGTAAAAACTTAGCTTTGTGCTTTGGTAGCAGTAGGGACTGAAAAAAAAAGTCTTTTGCAAGATGCATTTGTCTAAACTGTGCTATCAAGTCTTGAACTTGCTAGGAAAAGGCTAAATGTGTTTGTTACTCTCTGAGGATGCTGTGTCTTACTAAAGAGAGACCCAGTGTCTGGGCTGAGTAGCCCTGTAGAGGAATCCACATTTTGCAAGCATGAGGAGAAACTCTTTTTTGTTCATTTGTATTTAATATACCTCTTTGTTAACAAAGCCAAGCCTCAGGGGGAAAAAAAAAAGAGTGTTTTGACTTGGTTTGTGGAATGTGTTTAAAGAGCTGCTTGGAAAAGGTGTCGGGTCACAGTCCTTTTACAGCTAGAAAATATTGATTGATATTATTTTCATGTAGCTATTTTATTTTTCCAAAGAGATAGGCAAGGATTTAAGGTTCCTGATCTAAATGGACTATTGTTCAATACTGTTTTTCGATGTTATAATTTGACCATTAATGATGTCAAGCATGAAGTTTTTCTTATATCCTGGCAGGATGTACTGCACTTCTGTCTTTATAAAAATCTTATTTTCTCTCTATGTTGCAGCAACTGTAAAGCACAAGGTTCCCCCGGGGAGGTATTTTGTTTAGCTGTGTGGACACATTCCTCCAGGAAACACTGATGCCAAACCGCACACACACACTCAAAAACTGTATTAGGAGAGTTCAAACCTTGAACAGAAAGCAAACCAGATTGGGCCTGAGGTCTGAATTTCACTGCATGTTGAATTGTGTTTTTCACTTTTTTCTTTTTCCTTTTCCCTCTCTGAGCCACAGGACCAGTATAGGCACTTTCCAAGCACACAGCACTGCCCAGGTCACTCAGTCCTATATCCTTTGGCCATGTCAGAGTTTAAAAAAAGAGCCATATTTACTGCTGACGCCTAAGCCATCCTATCACCACGCATATCTACCATGGTTTTGTTCTGCTCCTGTATGAGACAGACGTGGCCAGCAGTGTTTTTTAGCATGAGTCATCATTTAAAAATGCAAAAGATTTACTGCACTGTGCATAAGCATCATGTGATTCTGGAGGAAAAGAGCTGCAAAATGGGAGATGAGAGATGAAATACAGTTTATTGTTTTATACCTTCTTTTCTTTTGATCTCTGAAAGCAAATATTATGGTATTTTTCTCCAAGAGAAAAGCCTAGCTCTATTTTCTGCCAAGGAGGAGCCAGATTTTGTTGCTTTCCCTGGCAGTCAGCATCAGGAGTAGGGTGACTGCTACACAAAAATGATTAAAAATATCAAAGTCTGGCCCTTGTTTAGCACCTTCCTTCTGCAGTGAAGAACGGTTTCAATTAGGTCAGAGCTGCTGCTAAATTAAATTGTCCTAGTGCCTTGTAGTTTTTTTATAGGCTCCATACTCCTACTGCCCAGGCAGAGGCTCATTGCACCCCTGGCCCATCGCAGCACTGAGCACATGGACTGCCTTCCTGTGCTCCCTGCACCAGCAGCTCTCCAGAGGACAGAGCTGGAACCAGTGGATGGTTCTTAATGGGTCCCCAAGAAGGGGACACATATTGCGTGGCTTCCTTTGCCTCCCCGTGCATGTTCTCCCTCTGGCTGAAGAGCTCTGCTTCTTTTCACTCACATTTTGAGCAAATAAATCAAGTGACTTAGGTTAAACTAACAGATATGAAAAAAAACCACAAACTTTGTGTGGTGTGACTGCTAAAGGTTCTTTATAGAGGGAAGGACTCGAGTTCCCTAAGTGGCTTGCAGGGCTCCTTGGGGTATGAGAGTCTCTCCTGAAAAAAATGAAGAAAATGTTTCTTTTCCTGGACTGCCTTGCCTGGGAAGCGCCCGGTGACCGCGAGGCAGAGAGGTGCCAGTGTGTGACACTGCAGCGTGCGGAGGAACGGCTGCGCTCGGAGATAAACCCTTCGCAGAGCTGCAGCGGGCTCCCTGCTGCTTGCTTTGCCCAAGAGCTCTGCTGGGGACGAGCTAGGATTTCTTAAGTGTCTGCAGCGGTGCTGAGCGTTACCATAATGTCTTAACAAACGATACTAGCAGCTGGAGAGCAGAGGCTTAAAATCTAGGTTAAGAGTAGTATAAATGAGAGGGAGACTTTTTTTTCCCCTCTGATTGCTCTTCTGGTTTAATGCGGCTTTAAGCTATAAGTGTGATATTTTTCATTTCAAAAGAAACACAAGTTGATTTGGGATTAAAGTAATGATGCTGGGATTTTTTTTTATATAGAACTGGTGTCCGAGTTTCTTGAATTTCCACTGAAATATATGAGCAAGTTTTCAGCAGTGTAAGATATCAACATTTGATGGTGACCTCTTTTAAAGAAAATCTTGCTTACCAGGAGAGGAGTGTTCTTTAGGGGTAAACAAAGACTCCAACAAATCACTTAAGGACTCGTGAGCTGAGGCATAGCACTAAATTGGGTAAGAGCACTCTTCTCTTTGATGCTGTACAGGCACGTGTGCCTACAGCATGAACAGTGGGCAAAACTGCCAGAAAAAGTTGCAGACAGATATTTTTGAGCAACTATCTTGTCAAGTGAGCTATGTTTTGGGTGACTTTAAGTTACATTGTTTACTGCATAATTCACAATCATCCGTGTGGCCCTTGGTCCTCCTGATGCACAGATGCCTTAAGGAATTCATCGATTTGGGGCTTTTTTATGTTTTAGGCATACTTCATTCCTTTAATTCCATTAATCTTTTGGCTCACAGTTTGCCGCAGGGAAACAAAGTCCACTGACAGGGTAATGGAAGATGTTTGAAGCACAGAAAAAGATGTGATTATCTATAGTTCTGCTGAGAGCTGGATACTATTATCCAGTGGCTTAAGTTGTTATCATTATTATATGGATTTAAAGGGCCAAAATCATGAATAGAGACTCCCACTGAGGTAGGAGCTGTGCAAACCATGTAAGATGGTCTGTGGGCTGAGCAGAACTTCGCTATAACCTCATCACACTGCTCTTTTCAACTATTTCTTTTCTCCCAAGGCTCTTTCCTTACATCCATTAATAACAATATATTTTCCTTGTCTAGTAATTGCATGCTTTGCTTAGTATTTGTCTTATGAAATCCGAAAGTGAAAAATGCCTGTGTTAATATGGTGGATTCCTTGCTGTTGTGTCTACCGGCATCAGTGAATCAGTCCCACTTGAGACAGCAAAGATTTAGGAGGCAATCAAATTTCTGTCCTTTCCAAGACAGCATTGTTCCACACAGTGTTTTCTTGAGTGCTCTATCATTTCCAGTGTTAATGATTCATGCAGGCAGAGCGCATACCTCTGAAAATGTCTGTATCTGATTTGGATGCTGCTGGTGACTGGTTTTTGTGTTTCTGCGTATCTGGGATGCTGACGCTGACCAGCTTTTCCTCCAATAGTTCTCTATTTAGGCTTGAAGCACAAATGCTGCTTATATAGTTTGCTTTATCTGGCATCACTGGGCATGAATAGCATATTCCTTGTGTCAGTCTTTCTAACCAGTGTCTCCTCCCGGGGTCTAACCCCGAAGAGGCAAATTCATCACTGTTAGTTTCACTTTGGTGCCTGGTCTAGAAAAGCGAGGACTTTCTTTTGCAGAGCACCAAGACAGAGCTCAGCTCTCCTGCTCCAGCTCCTGCATTCAGCTTCAGAAGGCCTCAGCTCAGCCACCTCTGGGACCAGCTGTCACATTCATGTCCCTAATGTTGTCACCCTAGGAAAGGCTTATGTGGGACTGGAACCCTGGAGGCAGCAGATACTTGGCACAAGGTATCTTTGCTGCGGTGGTTTCTATCCTGCCTGAGGCCAAGGTCCGAACAGAAAACCTCATGAACCGGTGCCTTTCCCACAGTTAAGGTGCAGAGCGGGAGGTGATGAGCGGTGTAGAGGGAACAGGGTGCAGAGAGGCACACGGTACCTCTCCAGCAGGCACTACACTGCTGTTTGTAAAGCCAGCGACCACTAGATATGTGCTTAACCCTGCCTAAGGAAAACGCATTGCTTTCTTGGCAAGAGAGAAATGATCACTCAAAATACAGGAAAAAACAAACAAACAAACAAAAACCACATTCATATGTGTTTTAAGTCTGTACAGCTCCACTGCTTTAGGATTTATCTAGTTAACAACTAAAATGAACATTCTTTAATTAATGAGGTTTAGGCGGTATATAAAACCAAACATTAGAATGAAAATTTTATGTTTTGATTGTTTTAATATACTTCCTCTGACTTTTATGAATCTGATCATTGCTTTTCTCTGTCTAATATGGAATTTCAAAAGAGGTTTGTAAGTACCTTTAGTACTTGAGTTATATTCAGTGCCTTTGTAACTAGACACAGCATCTTGGGGGAGAGGCTGTTCATGCCAGGACCTGTATTTCTGGATATGCAGCTTTCCCTTGGCCAACGCAGTTGGAGATGCTTGTCCGCTCTTCTGGATGTATTATCCTCCAAACAGCCCCTGTGCTCAGAGTCTTAGGAAACCAGATGCATTTTGATCTACTAGTTTCCAAAAATAAACTCATATTACCAGGCTTTCTTGAAAAAAAATGGGAAGTTTTGAATGCTTCGATGATGGACTTGAAGAGGTGACATTTTCTAGCATAATTCCTACTGTGGTTGTTGCTAGTGTTTATCTAAGATACATATCTAAGGGTATCAGTCAGATAGACACTGTGTATGTAGTTGATAATCTTAAAAGATGAGAAGTAATAGGAAATGATCAACAGAAAATGTGATGTGGACATCCTTGTCTCCTGTGAGGACAGGAGCATTTTTCTGTCTCGCAAATTATTGCTGTGCTCAGAGATGGAAGTGAATCAGTAGGAGCCATGGAGAATTGGCCCCTGCACTCTTGCCCTTCCCGCTGTCCCATGTCCAAGTGGAGGCCGTGGTGGAAACCATGGAGACTTTCACAAAATCCTCATTTACGAGCAGACTCATGCACATTTTCCAGGCCTGCAATGAGCTTCATGACCTGTGTGAGGCAGGGTCACAGCTGGGCACCAAGCAGACATGGCTTCTCTAAACAACTAGCCGTGCTACCAACGTAATTTTACAGCAGCATTTTCCCTTCTCCGTTTTTATGCCCCTCATGGGGCTGTGTGCCGCAGTACTGAAGATTCCCGTCATTTCGACTCCTCTCCGTCTGCAGCAGCAGCACTACAGCGAGCAACAAAGGTAACAAATTTCCCTCCAAGCAAGCCTACCCTGACTTCATCCAGGCACACAAATGAGCTCCAAATCCCGAATCCCAGGCTCCCAGCCCAGCAAGACAGAGGCTGCAAACTGAGTTGAAACAAAACAGATAAGCAAGTGGAAACATTTTCTTCCAGCAGAAAAATAACCCCAAATATTTGCACTTTGCCAGCCTGCTGAAATCTTTGTTCCTTTCCGTGATCCCACTGTGTGCAGCGTTCCCCTTCCCTAGGCTGAGGACCCCAGCCTGTCGGATACAAAGCAGTGGAAATTGCAATGGAAATTCCTCATGTTTCTCTGGAGAGTTGATGAGGCTGTGACTTTGGGGAACAAGTTCAGGATGACGCAGTTTGGAAAAACTGTCGTCATTGCTCTTGGCCAGAGTCTGCCTTCAGAGCAATGGGAGCAGGAACAGGGACCCCGCTTTCTTCAGCCTTGTTGCTTTAATTTCCAGCTCACCGTTTGCATAACTAACTAATTTAGCCCTAACTTCCAGCCAAAGGCACAATGAGGCTTTCACTCTAGCGAGTCCCCATACGGAGACTGATGAATGGGAGTCACAGGGGGTGGTGAGCACCAAAGGCGGACTCTGCCAAGCACTGACCCTGCTTAGATGCCAGGGATTTCTCCCAGCTTTTTGTGGAGTCAGATGTAAGAAGCACTGACCTGCTCATCTAACCATAAATGCTTGCTGAAAAGTGGAAAAAAACCCACATTTTTATATGCACACAGAACAGGATACTATTAGAATTTATTATCATTTGCATGTTCCAGTACAGCTTTACAATTATGTATAAATAACACTATTTTTTACATATACTGTCAAACACTATATTAAAACACCATCATATAAAAGGAGGTAACATAAAAAAACATATCAGGATAAAATATTGCATTGTGTCATTCAGTTTCAAAAAAATATTTTGGCATGTACTCCTTCTCTATTATCATTAATGGGAGAATATAGAAAGATAAAAAAGAAAGTTAGGAAAGAAATCAAATAGAAAATAAATGATGATAAGAAAAACTCTCAAGGTTACAGGAGATCCGAAAAATGTTAAAATCCAGACCAGAAAACATCAGTTTCATTTGTGTCAGAGCAAGAGAACAGCGTGTGGGCCCATTTCCTGTTGATATTGATTCTTTTTCCTCACCTGTCTTAACTGCCTGTCCCCTAAAGAATCAGCAAGATATAAGATATATAAAATCATTTTTAATACATTTATATTTGTTTAAAATTGTAAATTATTTTAAAATGAATTTAAAAATTTATTTTTAAGATTTTTTAAAGATAGCCATCATTTAAATGATGATTTAGCATTTGGCAGTGGTTTGCTTCTTGAACTAAAATATGCCATCCTAAAGTTTTCTCACATAAAAGCAGTGTCATAATAGCTGCATAAAGAAGACATGACAGAATGATGAAGCATTTCATCACATAATAAGGACTGACGACGGCATCAAATCAGTGGAGTGTACAGGGCTGCAAAAACTAGGAATCCTAGAAAACGGCAAATGTGATGAGCATAACTGATTTTCCACTTCTGCACGGACTAGTATGTGTGGAAAGAATTTCATCCCCATACTAACCAAGCATGACTACTCCAGACTGTGTGTCCAATTGTACTCTAATACGAAAAAGAAAAAATAAAACCCTGTTGTGAATGTTGTGAATGTATATTATTCTGCAGGTCTACCTTCAGGAGCCACGCTCATTTCTCACAGCTGTCTGGTTGCTAAGGATAGCTGATGTATATGGATGTAGACTGTTCATTGCATGCATATATGCCCTCTATTGAGTGAGGATTTTAAAAGAATGCCTCTCCTGGTGCTTCCACACTTTTTTTTTTTTTTCTGTTTGAAACATTTTTTGAATGCAAATTGAGATAATCCTGGAGTATAGTGCAGAACCAAATGCTGAGGTCTCTGTACGTACCAGAGATTTTTCTTGGCCTACTTGTACAAACAAGTTAATTCCACAGTCAGCCTAATTTTATGCTGCTTCAGGTTCACGGTTTAATGGCAGAAGTTCCAGCTGGGGACAAAAAGCATTGAATAGGAGTCATAGCCTTGTTAGAAGCCAGGGATTAAGAAGTCAGAACTCACCCAAAAGGAGCCGTTTTGCTATATCAACGTCAGCAGGTAGCACGGAGCTGTGGGAGAGATCTGCAATGAGAACATCTGCTGTGGAGGGTGTCGCGTCCACACCAGACCGCTGCTCATCTGACCCCATCCACTGACTGCCCTAAAATCTTTATTCTTGAAGTTCGTAATGAAATTTATCACAAAGCTTTTATTTTCTACTCTGAAAAAAAACCTAGGTTGGTGGAGACAAAATGAAATAATTAGCTTTGAGAGCACTTAGAAAACTTTGGATTCTCATACAAATTGCTCATCAGACACATGGCAACCTTTAGACTAAGTCTGTTGACTCTGAAAATCTGAATGCAAATTTTGTGCCTTTTTTTTCTACAAATCTGTACACTTCATGACCACCTATATCAAGCTTTGCTCTGATAGATTTTGGCACACTGCTTGAATGGATATTCATCAAATGAGTTGTTTCATTGTTTTCCATGTGTAATTATTTTGATAACTCTTCCTTCAAATGCCTTTTTTTTTCTTTGAACAATTTCTTTTTCATTCTGCCACTGCTCTGCCACCATGTACAAAACCTTCAGAGTCCAGAAATGAGCCCATTGCACAAAGACCAACTCACGTTGTTTTGTCACATCATTCTCAGCAAGTGACTTCACTTTTCCAGCCATGAGTTTCTATTTTCTTATCTGTAAGAGCAGAAAACATGTCTTGAACTGTTTAAGTTTTTTATGTCTAAATGAAAGCAGAATGTGTGGCTATTCTCCTGTGAGAAAAGGAACGGGGGAGCCGTAACTCACCTTGGCCCTTGTATTTAGTGTTTTGCCTTAATAGCCCAAATGTAACAGCGTGAAAAGACTGGCCTCTTGCCATTCTGTTAAGTAGGGCTCTTCACCACTTGAGCTGCTCTATGAGTTCTTGAAAGACACTCTGCAGGCTAGGGAGGACTGTGGAGTCCATAATTTTATATCAGTTGATACCACCGATAAGTTGTCAGTCACAAGAAAGGAGAAGACAAAACACAATAGGACAAGCCATTAATGTTCTAGATACGGCTGTACTACCTAGAGAGGGGAAGCGAAGAATCATTAAGCAGTAAAGCTTATTAAGCAGCTGAGATCAAGGGGAACAAAAGCGACGTGAAGCCAGTATGGGCTATGAAGGAGAGCGGCTGAGCTGTTTCACTGCTCTATAACGTCTGCACATTAGACCATCAAGGCGTCCAGAGCAGACACCCTGGGGAAATGCAAATCCAGCCTGACCTTTAGTGGAATATTGTAGGAAAAGGTGTGTTATGCGACCGGCAGCACTTTGAAGCTGTTAGGCTGGGGAAAAACAAATAAAAAAAAAATCACAAGAAACTGCTGCTCAGGGAGTATTCTGGGACAATATATCCCTTACCTGTTCCACCTAGGCCCTGTCTTTCTCCAGAACTGCTCACCTTTATGGCAAAGTGATACCCACTGGAACCAGATTTCCCCTGTCTTAAGTAGAAGGAAGCTAATTCAGATCTTTTTATTTGCTCCTTCGTTGAGTTGCAGGAATTTTGTTGGGCAAAATTACTTGATCCGTAAAAACACTGAGGTGGAAAGGTAAAAAGTGTGCAAAGGTCACAGATCATGAAGAGCAGAAGAGAAATGTGGAAACCCCTCGTGCTCTTGCCCAAGCTGTTATGCTCAAGAGCATGATTTTACAATCTGTTGACCATAGTGGATTTGCATGGTCTCAGAAGTGTTTTATCCCATATGTGTTTTGATGCCCTCAACTGATTTAGAAAGATTCCCTTCTGAACTGCCAAGTATAAATTCAAAAGCTATAAGCAGGGCCTGTACGGACTGCAAATATCCTGTCTGCATGCAATGTACCTGCAGGCAGTTAAGATCCATCTCCTGATGGTATTTATTTTGCTAACAGTGTTAAAGTTTGACTCTGCTCCCCAAGCTGCAGTTTCACAATACAACTTTGCCATGGCCCCTAATGGAATACACCCAAGTAATCTCACAGAAAGCTGAAACCAGGTTTCTTAAACCTCAAGCCAATTGGGTCTTGCTTCATCATAAAGGTAAGTATCAAAACTTCATCTGTATCAAGGAAGGAACTTGCAAAGAAAAAACTTTCACAGCTCATCCATGAGGTTTCCGTGCCTAGGGAAACCCATAACACGTATTAGTCTGAATTCCACAGAATCAGGTAAAACCAGAAAGAAACAAAATGCTTTCTATTTTAAGTGATTTCTGCCACATACAGCAGTGAAAAATTGCTTAGCATTTATCAATTTGTGATTTAATGTAAGAGTGTCAAATGACAAGGTAAGCTTAATGGAAGTGATCAGGCTGTAACTGAAGTCAATTGCAAAAACATCACTCAGTAGTAAGATGTCTGAATCAGAGCCAAAATTTCTGGCCTTGTAATCATTCCTGACCTCAGATTCCAAAAAATGCACTTTCTTTTCACTCCTTGAATATGCATAGGATGTTCTAGGGACAATCAAGTTTTCTGAGGGATTCCAGTACTTTCAGGGCTATTTCTAGAGACAGTGCTCTCTGTAATGGTGTATGTTCAGCATATAAACAATAAAAAATAACGTAGTTTTCTTTCTTATATCATAAATATCATATTTTTTCATATATAACTGACATGACTAGACCCTAACGAGAAGCCCAAGCCCAAGCTACTGTAATTTGGATCCAGATATATTCAATATAGTGCAGCACTGACAATTATATTTTATCCACTTAGGGTTCTGTGTTAGTAGACAGTTCTAGTTTATCTCTAATGCACTAATTGCACAGACATGTTAGATATCATTGCACTGATATCCAACAAATTTTTAAGATGTTCAAGGCTTCAAGTTATCCTTAAAGCTGTCCGAGTGTCTAGAAAATCCTGAGTTTGGTGGAGATTGAGTGTAGGGCAGCTGTGATGGAATGATCAGGTTTGGGACAGGGAAGACTCTAAACTGATGTTTGTGAGACACTTCTCTTAACCACTACTGATACAACACAGCTAAAGTCCTAATACTCTTCTTCTTATATTTCTTATATATTGCAAAGCTTATAAATGCAATGCAGAGTGGGAACTGCCAGAGTTCTAGGCATCCATCCATGGCTCTGCTGAGACCTTTGTTGCTTTCAGGAGACTTTGATTGCTTTAATCCTTTGTGAAATATGCTGGTAAGAAATAGCAGAAGTGAATAAGACCAGCAAACACTTGTATTTACAGCAGAAGTTTAGTTGGGTTCAAAGCCTGCACTGTAACTTAGCTGGGATTATGCACTTTTTTTCCCTCTCATGAAATGAGGGTGAGTAAACAGCAGGCCTCATTTTGAGCAACTGGCTATAGCTGGGCTGGGTTCATGTTGATGTAATGCCCAGCAGCTGCTGGGCAGCCTTTTATAAATCTTATTGAAGGGTGCTGTCCTCCCTGTTACAAAACTTCTTGGGAGTAGATGCTTTCCTCATCTAACCATGAGGTTTGATCTGTGCAGTCCCTTGATTATGAGTCTATCCCGTGCCCCATTACCCTGTCTGAGGTGAGGCTGGGGCCCGATTAGTCCTCACAAAGGGTCGTGTGTGGATGGTGTGTATGGGGATTGGTGCAGAAACTTTTTTCAAGTGTGTTTGTATTTAAATTTGTGATTTGTAGATAAGAATGAGGGCTGCTGAGGAAGGAGGAGTTGTTGGGAGGGCCATTTAGAAAACCAACCTAAACCACTGCCTGGCCACAGGTCGTAACTTTTGCAACGCAAATGTAGCTTTGATCTATGCTGAGATCAGTTCCAGATCTCTGTCTGCTCTGGGAATTTGCCAGAGGATGCCAATTAGATTCACTGCTGCTCGTGATAAACCTTTTTTTTTTTAAATAAATAGATAAAATAAAACAAACAAATAAAAAACCCTCCATAACTCTTTAACAGACTCTTAGTAAAACCTTTGGAGAACTGAAGCAGTTATCTCTAAATTTATCAGGGATGAAACGGGAATCAGTTCTTTTAAACAGGATCTGACCTTACTTGAGGACAGCAAGTACTTATGTTTGAAGAGTGACTAGAAAACTATCACTGTATATTTTAGGGTTCTGGCCTCCTGCTTCCTTATTGAGTATTCCCAATGCACGCATTCCCTAAAATACAAACAAAAAGGGACAGTCTTGAGAAAGAAGCAAAAATAGATGCTGCATGCAGAGGACCTCTCAATTTCTAAAGAAGGGTTTATTTTAACCCATCATCTTTCACTCTTAAAATGGACACAGTCTTAAAGATACAAGTTACATTTCTAATATCTCACTTCTTAACTCTTAGGTCATATTCAAGCATCCAAAATTTCAGTGTAAACAAGCTGCAATTTACAAATATTAGCATAACAACAGGGTATGCTTTAAAATCAAGAACTGTAAGGTCACCCTGCAAGTGCCATCAGAAGCATTTTAATACAAAAGCTGTAATCACAGAATTGCTAACTACCGGCTCTAAACTACTAAAATGCCCTAAGGGAAGCTTTATAGGGCAAAGGAATGTAATCATTTTTTTTTTACTGCAAACTCTGCATGGCAGTCTGAAAAAGTGCTATTAATCTAAGACATATGCCTCGAATGAAAATGCAAAATAATATCTTAAAATGATATTCATGCTGATTGCAGCTTCTGATTTATAGTGAGAAAGCCTATCTCCATCAGACTGTCCTTTTTCTATCAAAAGTGTTGATGTTAAAAATAGAATGTATTTTTAAAAGTAAAATGGAATTTATTTCCAGCCCAGCTGGGTGATCTTTAAGGAGTGGATGAGCATGTGGAAGTTGGATGTGGTTCTGGTGTTGTAAGACTTACACATTTTGATTGCAATAACTTAAAATTATCTACCTCAGAAGAATAAATATTGAATTATCTTAAGATGTTTAGGCTTCAGAGAGTTTTATTGATATGCATAGTATTATAGGATTTCAGACTTAATTTCTGATTTACAAAAGCAATTGGAAAAACACATGATTAATTATTCCTGAAGAACTGTTGCAAAAATTAAAGTGGTTGTAGTAGCATTCTAGTTTTTCTGAGGAATTTTAAAAATAAGTAAATAAAAGACTCCAATTTTATGCAACTCTTCAACACTTTGAATATGCTTGATGCTGCAAGGGACAAAGTGGAGCCATGGACTCTTTCAATAAGCATGTATATTTTCAAGGACTGATATTACTCATATTGAAGGTACTAGAAAATTGCCATTGATTTCCCTGGATCTGTGTTGGGCCTGCAGCACACATTTAGCCTTGATGCCTTCTGTTCCAGTGGATGCCATTATGAGAACAACGTTTGATTTAGTAGCAGAAACACTGATGCTACCAGGAAGCTCACAACTTGGTACAAGCAGACAGATCTTTTATTCAGAGCAAAGACACTGTGGCAATACAGCATATTCATTCAATCCTCCAGTATAGGAAAGCTGAAATTTCTTTTCAATTTTTTTTTTTCATAGCTTTGTGTAGAAAATGACTGAAGGGATAGCATCTATACTAGCCAAGTGCAGGCTTTAGAGGAATGTAATGGTATCAATTAATAAATCATGAATGAATGGTTCATCAATACATTATTAATTTATGTTAATTTTTCACATCTTGCATTAACACTGCATACAGTTTGTCTTAGCCTCCTAGCAATGTGGATGTTTAAACATAAGCCAGTATTTTCCAGAGAGCAAGGACATGTGGATTGAAAAGCTGCCATAATCCAAATAGGAGTCAAAAAGACACGTCAGTCTAGTAGGACTAATTAATGAATTGAGACAACTCATTGCTCTGTGAATTGTTAGAACTGTTTTGGTTCATGGTGGACCTTAACACATGAAAAACATGAAGGGCATCTCAGAAGACTCATTAGACTCTCAATGTGGATGGAAGACGTTAGATTTTGGGTTTTTTTTAAGTAACCCTGGAAATTGTTTTGATTTAGCACTTACTGCATGCTAAGTATTCCCAAACTGTTCTTGCCCTTCTAATGTCTATGGATGTGTTGTGTGTAAAGTAGCCAGTCTGAAGGGGTGCTGGCAAACTAGTTCTTTTGCCAAATAATTTTGTCAGGGAAAGGTAACTTCAAGATTCTTTCACATGAATTGAGCAAATCGTGTTAACGTGGTTTAAGCTATTAGCCCAGGCAGAAATTAACTCCTCTTAATTGAAATGTGTTTAAAACTGTACATGCAGTCCCATTCAGTTCCTAGTGTGAAATGAAATGGTTAACTAAAGCACCACATCTGCTGGTTAACATGAAAGATAATTGCTAGCTGAAAGGCTCATTTCTTTATATGCTATTGCTGTCTTGTGAGGGAATGAGCATAACCTCAATAACATGGTATTGTTTCCATCTTCTGATGGGGAATTTAAGCTTTGTGAAGGGGTGAGAAGTAAACAAAAGAATAACAAAGTGCAATTGACACTTTTCTGGAATACATGTTGGATGAATAATGTCAGCTTCTCAAAAACTTTCCTATTCTGCAAACATTTTCTCATGTTAATTGTGGCAATTCAAGCATTTAAGGAAGAGGGATCAGATGGTGGTGCAATCCCCACATGCCTTCTTGTGGAATGAAATGGATGTGTTGGAGTTTATTGGTTCGCTGGGCTTGCAGGCGCTGCAGGTCCTGAGCACTCAGCTCTGCAAGCTCTGACACGCAGAGCAGGGTTTGACCCGCTGCATTCGGCTCTCATCAACCTTCCTCTGGAAGGTCAGAGCTGAGGTTGTACGCTGGTTGCAAAGCAGGTGATACAAATATCTAAGTCAAAAATCCTAAGAGGATGGTTCTCATATGGGATTTTCCTAACCATTTTTTAGGGCTTTCCTATTATCCTGAACGAAGGACAGTAGATATTATAGGAGGGAATTAGAGGGCATCTCTGTCTATAGATGTGAAGATACATACCCATTGGCTTGGTGTTCTTAGTCTTTGTACCTCTTATATCTGAAGCTTCACTTGTGGTTTCTCCATTTTTCTTTTATCTTTTTTTTTTTTCTTTTTCCCATACAAGTTTCTCCTAAAGGAAATGCACATACTTTCATCTACTACAGAACACTATATTTTCATTGTACCCCTTTTGAAGCTTCACAAGTAAGCTTTCCACTGCTTGCCATTAGTGAATATACACTATTACTAACTTGTGATGGAATGAACCCCAACAGTATGTTCTTGTTCCTGTTTTTTTCTTCCTAAGGTGACTATTTGCAGGACGAGGCTATTTCTGCGCATAAATGTCAACACCACCTCTAGAGGGACCTCACAGCAGGTGATGCGCGTCGCACCTCGGCTCGGTGCGCGCACGGGGACCCGCCGCCCGCTGTCCCGCGCACGCGGCAGGACGGGCGCGAGCTCGCGGGGCCACGGGCGCGGCCGCCAGGTGGCGCCGTGGGGCCGAAGCGGCGCGGGCGGCACCACCGAACCGAACCGAACCGAACCGAACCGCGGCCGCCGCCTCGGGCGGGACCTCGGTGCGGGGCCCGGGGGGAAGCGGCAGCGCCGAGAGGGCTGGGCGGGAGGCAATTTCTCTCTCTCTGCCTCTCTCTCTTTTTCTATTTTTTTCTTTTTTCTTT
>NW_020454538.1:7225967-7236583 GCF_003342845.1 Nothoprocta perdicaria | reverse complement strand
TTTTCTCTCCCCTCTCCTCTTTTCTCCGTTTTTCGTCAACTCCACCGAGGTCGGAGGCTCTTCCTCCCGGGCGGGAGGATCTAACCCAGTGCAGCCTGCCCCCCCACCCCTTTCCATCCCCCTCAGGAGCCCCTCAGTTCCCGGCGCGGGGGAGACCCTGGGACCCTCGTGCCGCTCCCCAGGGCCGGGGTCCGCGGGCAGCGGCCGCGCTGCGGGGCGCGGGCTCTGCCGCAGCCCTGGGAAGGAGGCGCGGGGCGCTGCGCGCGCGGCGGCGGCGGAGCGGCGGGAGGATCCGCGAGGATCCAGGTGGATCCAGCTTTTACCTCTCGCCACAAGCCACCATCATCAGGACCTCCGCCCTCCGCCTCCCGCCCTCCCTCCGCCGCCGCGCTGCCCCTCGGCGCCGCGAGATGGACCACGTTGGCGGGCGGTAGCCGCGCTCCCCGCCGCGCCGCGCGGCCGCTCACGCCGGGCGCTCCGCGCGGAGCCGCGGCCCGCGCGCTCCCGGCGGCGCCGGGCTCTGCGGCGGGGCATGCGGAGGAGGCTGCGGGCGGCCATGGGGGGCGGCCACTCCCAGCGGGCGCCCGTCTTCGACGAGAACGAGGACGGTGAGTGCGGAGCTGTCCGAGGTGCCGCCGGCTCCGCGGCTCCCTTCTCCTCAGCCGCTCTTCCCTCCGCTCCCAGGGCGGCAGCCCCGGGCTCCGGCAGCGCTGCCCCCGCCGGTGTCCCCGCTCGGGACAGCCCCGGGCGGGTTGGCTTTGGGAAACCCCCCTTCTCGGGGAGCCCCGGCAATGGGGCGCGGGGAGCTGCTGCTCTCGAGGCTGGCACCCCGGCCCTGGGATTTCGGACACACGGAAGGTAACTTTGTACGAATCCCTGCGCGTCCTCTTGGAAATGGATGCCTGCCCGTGTCCGGGTTGGTTTGTGGCTGATTCCTTGCGCTGATGCCCGTCTTAGTGGTGATACCTCTTTCGATCCGCTTTCACTGCCTTTACTTTCTGAAACTTTAGAGTTTTAGCTTGTTCTGCTACTTAAGGCTTTTCTTCTTTCCTAGATGTCATCCTCGGTGTGTCTTGTAAAGTTTTTAGCAGATGGTGGGAAACTTTGTGTGAAACACTGTGATTCTTCACTATTTATGCATTTCCTTATCATTCTCATAGAGACAGATCATACTTAACTGGAGTTATGTGACTGTGTTTGAATTAAAACCATCTTTTTTTAAGCAATGAGAACACTGTCCTTTCAGGAAAGAGTAACTAGGTAGTAGTATCATCTCACCTGAAATGCTTTAAATATGGGGAATACATATTGTTGTGTGTCTGTACAATTCATGTTTGATTTTCAGTGTTTTCCTTTCCCCATGTACTTTTTTATGAAATGGTTGTGCAGACTATATCACACTACTTCGGTTTTCTAAGGTCAGCAGCACATATTCTCTTCCCTAAACATTCAGGACATATGGAGATATTGGTATTGTTTTACTAAGGTGGAGAAAATAAGTGAAACACATTTAAAGTGTGTAAAAGGGTGGCTACTCCTTTGCTTGCACTTAAGACACTTGGCATTCTCTGTTACTTGACAAAGCTTGTTGGGGTTTTGTTAACAAGATTTCATTGTCTGCAAGGAATATGGGATAGTAATTTACTATTTAAGCATGCTTTGTGATGCAATAGTTTTTTTTTTTCTTTAACTATATAAATTTTCAGTCATTTACCATAAGTCATGTTAGGTGATCCACCCTTCAGTGTAAAATCCTAGTGATCACCTGTGGTTAGTCTTAAACCCTGAAGCTCACCAAGTAATATCCAGGACTGAAAGGGTGGTGTAAATTGTGTGTAGACATCTCCAGCATGAAGCATTGGCTGGATCACTGTTTACTCTTTGCTTCTTTTACTCATTGTGAAAGTGCTGAAGATCATCTCGTATTTCACTGAAGGCATTATGCTTAATAAAGCCATCTCAGTTTGGAAGAATTCCTTGCTCTTGAAACAATACCCTATTTTTTATGGTGCTTATAACTTACTATTTGGGATGTCATTTTCCCAAGGAAAACATATCTTCTTTGAAGACTTGTCTTAAAAGGTTTAACCTAAAGCTGGGCAGTATTTCATATCCAGGAATCTACAAGATTCTCTTTTGCATGATATTGGACTCTGTACTTGTGAGAAGGTATCATTTTGCTTGAGAAAGACAACGCTTATCAATTCTGATACAACCAGAATAAATGAGTTGTATGTGGATATATAGGCATAATAAAAACAAACTATTTAATATATTTTATGTAACGTCACAGATGCTTTCTAAAATGAGAGACCTAAGCAAAAAAAAAAAAGTTGTCCCTTTATGTTCATGCAAATTAATGCTAAATATGAAAGAAAACATGAATTTCAGATGAGGTTTAGAGCCACTTTATTTAATGGTTCACTGAATCCATAACTGTCTACCTGAGTTTCATAGAAGTATATGGAAAATAGCATGGGAGGTGCTGCCTAACAAGTGTGGAGAGTATCAAGCTCATTCGTCCTGTTTGATGAGCATAGGTCCTGATCCGCTCAGCAGACACTGCTCTGTCAGGCAGAAATCCAAAAGTTGCTGTGGACTTCCCGCTGTGTTTGGGCTAATAAAAAGGATCCATCGAGCAGCAACATGTAAACTGTGTTGCTCAGTTCCCAGCTATCACAGATGGCACATCACATCATTATAATATATTGATCTTCTTAAAGGTCATAAAATGGAGCATTTTTTCAACTGTATTGGTCTTCAATATTACTATTTTTGTTGGAAGAATATTCCAGAAGTTCATTTTTCTAAAGGTTAGAAACATTCTGGTTTCTAGATTAAAAATATTCTTGGCCTATTTATAAAATATATAATTCATTTTTTAAGCTTAAACATCTGTTCTTCCACTGTGATGATTACCCTAGCATATTCTTAGATAGTAAAAGTTTCCCTTCTCATCCTTTGTTTTATAACCAAACCTTTTCTAGTTTTCTTTCTATTGCTTTCCCATTTCCCAAATCTTTCATCTTTCATGCATGTATTGAAACTCATCCTGACTGCACGCAGCTAGCCTAAATTACACATTGGATTGCAGGCAATTTTCACCAGGACCTTTTACAGGAAACAATGCTTCCTCATCTCTACTGGAAATAGCTTTCCTGGTACAGTCTGTAATTACACATGCCGTTTTCATGGACATATCATACAGATAATTCATAGTCATCTTGTGATCAGTTAGCCCACCTGTCTCCTGTTCAGTAATTTCCACTGATGAGCTCCAATTTACAGCAGAAATTCTTGATATTAGCTCCTATGGGCATGACCTTTCATTTTGCACCATTGAATTTCAGACCATTTCTATTATTCATATCCTTATGATGATCACACTCTTCTTCCCTTGTATTGTTCGGATTCTCCATTATTTTAACAATGCTTTGTAGTCTCACCACTTTCATTAGCTCAATGCCAGTTTTTGAGTCCCAAATTGGATCCTTTCCAGACCTCATCTTCTTTGTTGATAACCCACTTCAACTAGATACTTCCCATTTAAACATAATGCATTTTCTCAGCTAATTCCCACCTTGTTTGGCTTTGCTGGTGCTTTCTTATACTTTCGTTCTGCTGAAATTCGGACAAATGAAATCTAACATAACTCTACCTTCTACAAAATAAGTTTCTCATCAAGGAGGAATATCTGGTTATTCTCACATAATTGACTTCTCGTAAACCTACGTCAGTTTTTATCTCTTTCTTCTTAGCCTAAGTTAAAGTACAGCAATAGCTAGGAAAAGCCAGGGAACAGAGAGATTTGTTTGCATAAAGCTTATTTTGGCTGAATAAGGTCAAAAGAAAAATGTTTCATTTCTAGATTTTTATTGCTGTATAGATTGGATAGAGATAACTAGGTCTGACCTAGCACCACCACCTCTGCTCAAAGCTAGATACTTGAATGGGTTTGGACTGTAACTTTTTTTTGAGACATTTAAAAAGTGTTTTCAAGCTAGATACTACTGCAGTGTCTGGTCAACCCAGTGGGAAAATAAAAGGAAAATAGTTTTGTTTTTGTTAACATTTATAAGGAAAAAGAATTTTGACTCCATTATGATTATTTCCTGTTTTCATGAAGGAGATAAACTAAACATCTTTCCCTGAACAAGTGCAGCTTCTCTTCTACTAATAGCACGAGTGCTTCTTTCATCATTCCATAGACTCATTAAGGAAAGACTGGACTCACAGGAGATTACTGTTAGTAAATTTGTGTATTTTGTAGAGGTAGATATAGAAGAAAGAATAAGAAACCGATATTTTAGAGACTAGAAACTGGACATTTGAACTCATGAGACAGTTGCATTTGGTTTTGATGATTTGGGGCTTAAAAAATAGAGTTTGATATAATTACTTTTAGGATGAAGTACACTACATTTTTAAAGAACTTTATTTATTTATTTTAAAGTAAGTGGCTTTATACTTAAGTGAATTTGTGTTTCCAAAACACCTATCGCTGAGCATCCTAAAACCATCAGACTTTGCCATTGCTTTGCAGAGGTCCATGTGACATGTCGTGTCTCAGTCCTGTATTTCCATACGAGTGAAATGAGGAGTATGAAAGTGCCTTGGTTTATTGCTACACAATAGGAGGTCTCTGATTCAATGTAGTGCTTAAATATCTATTTATCTCTATGTAAGTGCTGCATTTAAGTTGAGATTAAGGTGAGTTATAGAATTAAATGACCAGCAGCCCAAAATAACATTTTACACTAACAGCATCCACAATAGATACAAATCCTAACAAAAAGACTTGCAATTCATACAGCTAAATTCAGAACATAATGGTTAAGTTTACACAAAGTACAGTGGAAGCAGAGGATCTATAGAAGTGACACATGGAAAAATGCCATTCAGGGTTGCACTTGGAGTCAATTTACAGAAATGGTTAGATGTCAAAATGAGTCAGATTCAGAAGAAAGAGTTTGCAGTGTCCAGTTATTGTCAGTGGTATGGCAGTGCTCATCTGCTTGCCACAACAAAGATAGAGCAGCTAATGTGTGATACAGCCACATAACCACAAGAAGCTCGAATTGTGAAGCTAATAACATACTGTTTTCAAGCTAATTGTTTCATAGGAAATAGCTCTGAAGAATGGATATGGCAAAATAAGTCAAATAGGAGCTTCAGAATCCAAATAAATTCATCATTTAACAGATAGATACATGATGGGATTCACATGCCGCCTGGATTTTTATAGGATAGCCAGGCATTTTTTTTCTGTTTTCTTTGAAAATGTGAATATTTCAATTCCCTGTTAGAACTGGATTAAGTAGGAATGCCATATTCTGATTTTTAAATAATCTGTGGAAGTTCTGCCTTATAAAAGGATAAAAGTGAGATTTAAGGCTGTATTTTATGCTAGATAATAACTACTAGAAAGAAAGATGAAAAAAATAAAGACCACTCACTTTTTTTAAATTTATAGTCATATTGAGCTATACAATTATAAAATTTTATTTACCAAAATGTAGAAGTGAATTCATCCTTATGTGTAATACAATTTGCTTCAGAAACCCTAATGGTCATGTCTTTACAAACACAGAACAAAATAGTGATAATTTTGAGCCTGCAGTTGCAGTGTAGTGTGAGACAGTAAGAAAATGTGGACAGAAAGGAGAACACAGGAGAGCAATAAAGCAACACCAGACAGTCACCAACTGCCTTACCATTGTCAAATGTTTACATTGCTGTGACAAAATAGATTAAGGAAAAATATTATGGCACTTCAACTATTCTCAGTTATTATCTTCTTGAGTCAGCTTCCTTAAGGTCTTGGTACCTTGGTACAAAAATAATGTCGACATCTTCGGACACTACATGACAAGTGTAGTGAAGGTTAGTGTTAGATGCCAGACTCCCATTTCCCACAGGAAAATATGAAGAAAAGCAGAACAAATGTCACTTCCATTTTAGCTTCTTACTCCTTGTTCTCTCAAGTGAACTGCATGTCCATGCCCAAAAATGTTGTACAACCTGATTCTCTCATGTTGCCAAGGATT
Source organism: Nothoprocta perdicaria (assembly GCF_003342845.1). NCBI lineage: Eukaryota > Metazoa > Chordata > Aves > Tinamiformes > Tinamidae > Nothoprocta > Nothoprocta perdicaria. The sequence continues at coordinate 7,230,536 of NW_020454538.1, read as the reverse complement.
AAAACCAAACTTCTTTCAAGTGGCCGCTAAAGTATTTACAGATTTTTACTTCCACTGTCTCAACTCCCACATGATTCCACATGACATCTGCCAGCAATGGCTTAAAGATGGAGCAGAAGATTTATCAAGACCCTTTCTAAACATATTTTCTGTGATTCCAGGATTTGATTTTCTGCTTTGATGGAAGTGTTCTTGTCAGCAGCAGGACCTCTGTCTTAAGTAGGAAGACACTGCATAAGTCTCTGCTGCTGTTTTTGTAGCCTTCCAAATTTAACACAGGTGGTTGGCATAGTAGCTACTCCTGAGAGTGTTAAGAAATTTTTAAGTGTCCTGTTCTTCAAAACGTGCAAGTGCTCAGTAAGCGTAACATTCTACCCAAGTTATTCTGTATGTGATATATAATGTGCGTGAAGCTCAGGAGAAACTTTCTGAATAACCAAGAATAAATCATTAATTGCAAGCAAGATGATCCAATCCAAGGTGAGGGAGAACTCTCCATATCAAAGAAACTGGGAGAAGACAAGGTTCTTGTCTATGTCTCAACATTTTGCACTCCCTCCTTTCCAAGAACAGCTTTTTCAAGCTCAGCCTTGTAGAGGAGCTCAACAGTCAGTTCTTTATGACAAAGGAGAGAGGAGAAGAGACAAAAATGGTATTTGCAAGTGTGAGTTACTCATTGAATTCAGCAGTGAGACAGGGACTTCCTTCTCATGTAAAATATGCCTGAGGCAGAGGAGCTGTAGTAAGCGATGTGCGTTGGCATCTTTTGGGTTGTGCCTAATTTTATGAGCTAGTTATTAAGTCTGTTACCTTAAGCCACGTTCTTATTACTCAGTATAAGACTATATGCAGGCGTATTTTTTAATAGTATATAGATGTGCTTATGTCAACTTCCTTACTACAGGAAAAGGTAAGAGATTATTATCCTGGCAAGTAACTTTTTTTTTTTTTCTGATCAAATCTTATTCTGAATTTCCTTAGCTTCAATGCAAATTTTTAAGTATAATACTGCATGTTTGCAGAATAGGTTAATTTTGGGGGATTTTCTTCTTTTTTTTCTCCTTCAAACAATCCCAATGCACAGGCTAGAATTTGTAAGGCACTTAGTTTTGTTTTTAAGTTCTGGATATTTCAACTCTGTAAAATGTGTTCATAAAAATAGGATGCCTCTTCTTAAATCACTGGTTTGGCCCTAGAGATTCTCATCTTTTTATATTTTTTAATTTGGCAGTCTGTCAGGAAATCTTTCCTGTTTGTTTGTTTTCAATTTTGCATATGCTTAGTTTCTGCTCTAACTAGTGAAAAAATCTTTCTTTCTATAATCAGTTTTTCTTCCACACACTCCTACTCTCATATTATCTGTGGCACTAATCTTGACATATTATGCAGTGTCAAACTCCGTAACACTTTATTCTTAGAAATGGTGCACCCAATTTTCTAGCATGCTTAGTAAGCATCATATAAACACATAAATGACTTTCAGTTATTCCATAATTAAAACAAAGACATTTTCCCTTTAAATTGATGGAAACTGTCTTGGAGTGGTAATTATCAAGTATTGCTGGAGTTGGAGGCAACCTATTATAAAGTTTCTTAAAGCTTTAATTATAACAAATGTAGTTGATGAAGCTTAAATTTATTTCCAAATTTTGTATTTCCAGAAGTATTTTATTTTAGAAAAGTTATGCTATCATAACAAAAAGGTCTATGATTTATATTTCATTAATCCTTTTATACTTCTCTATTGAGGACATTTATTTTGAATAATGCTTTTCATCAAAAAATTGAAATTTGCCAAGTGTGGGGCAAGTTCTAAAATGTATACTTTTTTTGATCAAAATACCTTGACATTTTCAATTTTGCTTAAAACTGAAAAAAGTCAAGCATTATCTTCATGATTGCATTACTAACACTATTCCATGTAATACTGTTGTATTAAATAGCATAAATATATTACAATAGGTCGTACAAAAAGTAATTTCCTTCTTTGTCTTGCTTTTGCAGTGATTATAAGGGAACACCTGCTGTTCCTTATTTAAATTTAAAAATGCAAACTGAGTTAATCCTTCTGTTAATAATTATTTCCTTATGATATTGTCCCTCCTCCCTTGCTGAGCAATGGAAACTATTCTTAGGCCCCCTGATTAGCCAGCACTACGTTGTAGCCACTGTGATGTATTATACGCAGCCTGGAGTCAAAGAAGTAAAGGTAATCAGAAGATCATTACTGAGAAGCATCAAAAAGTTATTTTAAGCCCAATTAATAGAAGTTTTTTAGACCCAAAGTTACTCTTTTAAGCCCATCTTTTGGCCCAGTAAGATTGGAGGTGTAGTGACACAATTCAGGTACAGGGCATAGGTACAAAACAAAGTTAGACTCTCCACTGAAATCTGTTTGGATAATGGAAGGAAAGGAGTAGCCAGAAGTCATAGGCAACTTCACAGTTCCTCTCTACTCACCCGTGACAAGACTTTTCAGGAACATTTCAGCTGTGTCATTACTTTCAATTCTTTTCCAGACCACTAACATGTATGTAAGGCCTTCAGCTTAAATATTTTAAGCTGAGCTATTATTCTAGGTTATGATTATAAATAATTAGATCAAATGCACCATATAAATATATTTTAGCGTAAAAGTGCTAACAAAAACTCATTGTTGAACCTCTTTGTTGGAGAATTTATTATTGTATCAAACAAAAATGTCACCATTAAGTGCTGGAAGACTTTTCTGGAAAAAAAAATCATAGCATAGAGCATTTCATTTTTTTTCTGATGATCCTAGTTTTCAGCAGTGAAATCATTGTTTTTTGGAGTTAGAGAGTTCTGTGCTGATGAATGTGAGAAGAGAATAGCTAGAGGAGAGGCCAACTGCCCAGGTTAATTGTAGTCGTAGGCTATGGGTGGAAAAGTGTAAATGATGTCGGTCTGGTGGCCACTCAAATTCTGGTTATTTCTAAGATAAAATCTTCCCTCTCTGTAAGTCCTTTCACAAGGCTTCACTGGGAGCACAGAGAGGTCATGTTTGTTTTTTAGAGGGGATTAAGTAACATGTAGCTTGGAAGAAATGCCCCATTGTCAGTGGGTCAGCCCTGGTGCTGATCACTGCCCAGATATCAGCCCTTCGGTTCTCCTAGGCCAGAAGTCACTCGTCTGTCACACAGGGAGTCAGAGGGAGCATATGCGTGGGTTAAAGGGGTGATGGAAAGCCACCCTTTCAGTGGGAAACATAGTGAGAAGATGCTGTTCGTGATATTCAGTTTTATCAATTTTCTGTGAGATGAAAACTTTAGTGCTTTTCTGGGCACACTGATGTGTTTCATGTGAATACATGTGTTTCAATAACTGTAGGATCAATTCTCCTCAATTCCAGCCTTCCCAAATCCCTCCCTTCCTCAGTTACAGGGATCGCATGCATCTTTTAATCCACAAACATATGTGATTCAATAGCATCTAAGGCTTTGGGAGATAATGTATCATGGATACTGCTAAGAACTTCCTGCAAACTTATATTTTCATTTGGAAAATAAAAATACAGCCTAGTAGATTACCCTGGAAAGGCTTCTGACTGCTATCATACGCAGTATGTTTCTTTTAGTCTCCAGTTATTTGAGTTGATTTGCAGTTCTTTTTCCTTCTGTATTTGTTGATTGACATACCAACGACTTCTCCCCATCAAAAGAGGATAGCAAATAAATGTTTTTTTTATTTTTTTTTCATTTTGTATTGTAAAGAAACAAATGATTTTTTTTTATATATAATAAACAGTCCAAGGAACCTCTCACATATTAATTTTTACTATCTTATCCTATTTCGAAAAATAAAGTAAGATTTTATTTTTAGACAATCCATACATATACATGGATGTTTTTATAGGTGAATTACTCTCATCAAAATAAACTTTGTGTATGCAGCAGGGAGCTGTAGAACTGAGTCACCAGCATTCGTTATTTTCAACTCTCATTTATAATTAAGCTTATTTGAGATTTTATTTCTGTGATAATGCAGAATTGCTATGAGTGCATTTAGTAACACTGAATATTTCAGAAATTTAGACTAAAAAGCCCTCTGCTGCAGTGAATGATTTTCCCTTTTGCTGTTTGCTATTTGTTTGCAGCTAATGACTTCTGTTGTTGAAATCAGAAGTTACGTTCTTGGCATTAGTATTTATTGCTACAGATCCTCTACATCAGATGAATCTTTTAATTTATTTCTATTGTGTGGTCATATAAGGTAGATTTCTGTAAATTAAACTGGAGCTTGAAGAGTCTCCTGACCTACTGCTGGGAACTCCTGACCATCAGCCTGGGAACATGACTAGTCTCAAGTCCTATCTTGCCCCTGGAAATCTCTGTGGCAGCTGATACGAGAGCTGAGGAATAAAGCTGGGGTGGATTTGACTTATTTTATCAATTTATCCATCTTGCTTTGATTTATATAGAATCATAGAATCATAGAATGCCGAAGGTTGGAAGGGACCTCAGAGGTCATCGAGTCCAACCCCCCTGCTCACGCAGGGTCACCTAGAGCACGTGGCACAGGGCTGCATCCAAGCGGGTTTTAAAGATCTCC